>NC_081566.1:2857679-2913262 GCF_022355385.1 Mustela nigripes | reverse complement strand
TGGGTCCCAACAGTTAAGGGACGCAAACGCTCACCTCCAGGTCCTCTTTGTCATCTTCCTGGTCTCCCATCTCCTTCACTTCCTCAAGACTCGGTATAGAAAATACCATTTCAAAGGAGGACTTTATTATCTTCAGTTGGGTTTCGAACTGCAGAAGGGGATCGACATAGCTGGTAACAAAGAGGTGTAGTTATTAAAAAGAGGAGAGAACAAACGTGATCTAAGTTTAGTGGCTTTCTCTGGTGTGAGGGAGAATGTACTAGAAAATGAGGCCCAGGTCTTGGCTTTATATAACATGTGGGTTTTACATATTCTCATAAAAATGACAATGGTGCTTTAAATGTAGAGGAATGAGTTTCTTTTTAAAAATCATCTGTAATCAGTTATTTCGAAACCAGAAGATATTTCTCCATAGACACAATAATGTAAAGAGTGGTCACAATTCCAGGCAAACCCGCAAAGCCATGCTGAGCGTTAGCTGAAATATATTACTGCCACATTTTCTCTAAGCTGTGATACTCCGCTTCTTACATTTTAATGTTTCTGAAATTATTGGGATGCAGCCTCTAATTCTTGGCAGAAGAAACCTGCTGTCAGCAGTTGGAAAGACAAGTTATGACACAGTTGTTATCCCTTAGATATGTGGGATGTGGATAACAGTCCTTCCTGATTTTTTTTTTTGAAGTGAAAATATATATATATTTTTTTGAAAAGATGGTGATGTAGATGGTAAGGTAGGAAATTTTATGTTGGACTCAGAATATCTTTTTCTCTACTGGACGGGAAAATCAAAGTGTCTAATCCCACTGTTTGAAATGGAATTTCTTAGACTATGATAGATAATTTTCAAATATTGGGAAGATTAATTTGACTTATTCAAAGCTTGAATGAATTATTAGACTCTGAACAGCTTCCAGTAGAATTTTCAGGGGAAGATATTTAACTTTTAGGGATAAATACCTTGACTTAGGAAAGTGCAAAATTAAGATTTTGATGAAATAGTAAATAGTTTCTTTCAATGTACTTTGAAATCATACTGCTAGTCCTAAAAATGCTAAAATGTTCCAAATCATGACTAAAGATAAGAAAAGTAGCATGATCCTCTAAGCCTGTGCATAACTGCTAATGGGCAACAGATCTTCAAATTTTAAATGTGAGGAAGGTTGAGTGTGAGACGTTGATGATGCTAAAGAAAAAAGACACATGGAAATCTATGGGTCAACATGGACAACTGCCATCAAGGATACATTTTTTTTTGATACACGTGTAATTAGCTTTCAAAAGAATAGTTATTAAATTACTAATGTGTTTTACAGTAAGTGACATCTTAGAATTAAGAATTTCAGTGTAAATGCTTTTTTTATATTCCAGAGTGCACAACCAGGTGATAGAGAACAGCACTGGGGGAAGAAGAATAAACATTCCTCACTCAATCACTGTATGATCAGTAAGCAAAGGGCCACACATATGTTTGCAAGTATAATGTTAAGAATCACAATTGAATAAAACAAAGTAGATGCCTCCTAATAAAAGCATGGGGAAATGATATTAAACAGATCACAAAGAAATCAGGAGGGACAATTTGATATGATAAAATGTTTAGTTCAAATAAAAGAATATTGAGAGATAAATATATGGTCATTTGAAATAATAAAAGGAAGAGTTAATAACAGAAATAGTTAAATTATTAAAAATAACTATTAAAAGTACAAGGTATTGAATTATTTAAAGATGCAAGAGGAAATAGAAATTATTAAAATTATTAAAAATACAAGGAAAAGCAAACACAGTCATAGAATATTAAGCATTCAATTATCAGCCTGTGGTAGGTAAAAATTAAAAATTCTGCAAAAGAGGAGATCTTTACTAGAATTAATAAGGAGATATAGAGAAATTATATTAAATGAGATAACAAGGATCATCCTCAATAATCATGGTGTGCTGACAAATATTTATCATATTTGTAAATATATGTTTTATTCTCAAATCACAATGAGAAATCCATTTTAAAAATGAGAAAATTCAAAGTACTTAAAAGTACTTGAACACTATTAGAATTTTTCTCATTTAAAATAAGGGGCATCTGGGTAGCTCAGTTGGTTAAGCATCCCACTTTTGGTTTTGGCTCAGGTCATGGTCTTGTGGCTGTGGGACTGAGCGCTGGGTTGGGCTTGGTTCTCAGTGCAGAGTCTGCTTCAGATTCTCTCTCCTTCCCTCTCACCCACTTTTTCTCTCTCTCAAAAAAGTAAAACCTTAAAAAAAAAATAAAAAGAGAGAAAAATGACAAACTAAACATGTAACCAGATTTTAAAGCTACTAAAAATATAATCAAAGAAATAAAGGGCATAAACAATGAATAAGTATAAAATGAGGAAAGGGGAATAATAAATATAGTGATTCTTGCTGGAAAATTTAATAAATATTTTAAAAAGAAAAAAGAGGAAGCATAATAACATTCTGCTTAGAGGGACCCCAAAAGAAGAGGAGAGAGAAAAGGGAGCAGAAGATTTACTTGAAGAAATAGTAGCTGATAAGTTCCCTAATCCAGGGAAGAAAACAAAGATCCATATCCAAGAGGCACAGAGATTCCCCAACAAAATCAACCCAAGGAGGTCCGCACAAGACACACAATAATTAAAATGGCAACACATAAGTGATAAAGAGAGAATTTTAAAAGCAAGAGAAAACATGACAGTTATATACGAGTGAAACCCCATACGTTATCCAGCAGATTTTTAGCAGAAACTTTGAAGGCCAGAAAAGAGTAGCATGATATATTCAAAGTGCTGAAAGGGGGAAAAAAATCTGTGACCAAGAATAGTCTCTCCAGCGAAGCTATAATTCAGAAGAGAAGGAGCAATAAAGAATTTCCCAGACAAACAAAAACTAAAGAAGTTCATGACCAGTAAGCCAGCCTTACAGGAAATGTTAAAGGAGACTGTATGATTATAAAGGGAAGACCATAAGTATGAGTAAGAAAAGTAGGAAGGACAAAAGCAATAAAAATAAGTCTACCCATAAAAATCAGTCAAGGGACCCACAAAGTAAAAGGAGGTAAAGTATTACATCATAAACCAAGCATGTGGAGGGGAGAGGAGTTAAGAATGGGCTCAAGTGTAAGGTGTGCGCAGAAATGTAATATACAAATCTAATGGTAACCACAAATCAAAACCCAGTACTAGATACGCAAAAAGTAAAGAGTAAGAATCCAAGAAAGCCAGCAAACTGGGAGAGCAGAGCAAGAGAAGAAAGGATCCAAGAGGGGCTATAAAACAACCACAAGCCGAGTAACAGAATGGCAATAAATGTATACCCGTTACTTGGAATGTAAATGGACTAAATGCCCCAAACAAAAGATATAGGGTGACAGACTGAATTTAAAACAAGACCCATCTATATGCTGCCTACAAGACTCATTTCACACCTAAAGACACGTGCAGATTGAAAGCAAGGGGATGGAGAAACATTTGTCATGCAGATAGATGACAAAAGAAAGCCAGGATAGCCATACTAATGGCTTTTCTCTTTGGAGAAAATAGAATTTATGACAAAACTGCAAAACTGTAACAGGAGACCAAGAGAGACACTATCTAATAATAACATGGACCATTGAACAAGAAGATATAACAATTGTATATATTTATACACCCAGCATTGGAGCACCCAAATACATGAAACAGTTAATAGCAAACATAAAGGAACTAATAGATAGTAATACAATAATAGTGGGGGACTTTAACACCTCACTTACGTCAGTGGATAGATAATCCAGACAGAAAATCAACAAGGAAACAGCGGTTTTGAATGGCACAAGGGATGAAATAAAATTCACAGATATATTCATAACACTCCATCCTAAAATAGCAGAATACACATTGTTTTTTGTTTTTATTTTTTAAAGAGAGAGAGAAACAGAGTGGGTGCAAGTGGCAGGGGGGAGGGGAGAGGGAGAGAGAGAATCCCAAGCTGGCTCTATGCTCAGTGCAGAGCCTGAGTTGGGGCTCAGTCTCATGACTCTGAGATCATGACCTGAACTAAAATCAGGAGTTGGTTGCTTAACCAACTGAGGCACCCCGGCACCCCAGAAAACACATTCTTTTTAAGGGCACATGGAACATTCTTCAGAATAGATCACATAATAGGCCATGAAACAAGTCTGAGCAAATTCAAAAAGATCAAAGTCACACCATGCATTTTCTCTGACCATCACACATGAAATTAGAAATCAACCACCAGAAAATATCTGGAAAGAGCACCAAAACATGGAGGTTAAATAACATGCTACTGAACAATGAATGGGTCAACCAGGAACTCAAAAAAGAGATTAAAAAATTACATGCAGAGAAATCAAAATGAAAACACAATGGTTCAAATCATTGGATGTAGCAAAAGGGACGTATATAACAAAACAAGCCTACCTCAAGAAGTGAGAAAAATCTCATTCTAACCTACACCTCAAGGAGCTAGGAAAAAAACAATAGACAAAACCTAAAAGCAGCAGAAGGAAGAAAACAATAAAAATCAGAGCAGAAATAAATGAAATAGAAATTAAAAACACAATAGAACAGATCAATGAAGCTAAGTTCTTGGGAAAATCAATAAAATTGATAAACCTCTTGCTAGACATCTCAAGAAAAAAAGGGAAAGTACCCAAATAAATAAAATAAAAAATGAGAGAGGAGAAATAACAATGAACACCATAGAGATAGAAATAATTATAATAGAATATTATAAAAAATTATATTCCAAGTTGGACAACCTGGAAGAAATGGATAAATTCCTAGAAACACAAAAGCCAAAACAGAAACAGAAAGAAATAGAAAACTTGAACAGACTGATAAGCAGCAATGAAAATGAATCAGCAATTAAAAAATTCCCAACAAACCAGAGGCCAGGACCAGGTGGCCTCACAGGTGAATTCTACCAAACATTTAAAGAATAGTTCATGCCTATTCTCAAACTTTTAAAAAAGTAGAAGAGGAAGGAAAATTTCCGAATTCATTTTATGAGACTAACATTACCCGATGTAAAGCCAGATAAAAATACCACAAAAAAGAGAACTACAGACGAACAACTCTGATGAACATAGATGCAAAAACAGCATTTTTCACAGAAGTGGAACAAAGGATGCTAACATTTGTATAAAATCACAAGACCCCAAATAGCCAATGGTCTTGAAAAAGAAAAACAAAACTGGAAGTATCGCAATTCTGGACTATAAAGCTGTGGTAATCAAAACATTATGGTACTGGCACAAAAAGAGACAACATGGATCAATAGAACAGAATAGAAAACCCAGAAATAAACCTACAATTACATGTCAATTAATTTTTAACAAAGGAGGCAAGAATATGCAATGGGAAAAAGACAATTTCTTCAACAAATGCTGTCGGGAGAAGGCTGGATAGCAATATAGAAAGGAATGAACCCGGACCACTTTCTTACACCATACAAAATAATAAACTCAAGATGGATTAAAAATCTAAATGTGAGACCTGAAACCACAAAAATCCTAGACGAGAACACAGACCATAATTTCTGACTTTCGCCATAATAACGTCTTTCTAGATATGTCTCCTGAGGCAAGGGAAACAAAAGCAAAATTAAACGACTGAGACTTCATCAAAATAAAGTACTGCACAGCAAAGGAAACAACCAACAAAACTAGAAGACAACCAAGGGAATGGGAGAAGATATTTGCAAATGACATGTCCAATAAAGGGTTAGTATCCAAAATATATAAAGAATTTCTGAAACTTAACATCCCCCTCAAAGTGAATTAAAAAATGGGTGGAAAAGAAGAATAGACATTTCTCCAAAGAAGACATCCAGATGGCCAACAGACACATGAGAAGATGCTCAACGTCACTCATCATCAGGGAAATACAAATGAAAACTATAGTGAGGTATCACCTCCCACCTCTCAGAATGGCTGAAACCAACAAGAAGCAACCGATTTTGGCAAGGATGTGGAGAAAAAGGAACCTTTCACACTGTTGGTGGGAGTGCGAGCTGGGGCATCCACTGTGGAAAACAGTATGGAGTCCTTCGGAAAGTTAACAGTAGAACTACCCTACAGACCAGCAATTGGGCTACTGGGTATTTACCCAAAGAATATGAAAACACTAATTCAAAGGAATATGTGTACTCCTATGTTTATAACAATATTATTTACAATAGTCAAATTATGGAAACAGCCCAAGTATCCATTGATAAATGAATGCATAAAGAAGAAATGGTGTATATATACAATGGAATATTATTCAGCCGTAGAAAGAATGAAATCTTGACATTTGCAACCACATAAATTGATCTAGGGAGTATAATGCTAAGCAAAATAAGCCAGTCAGAAACAGACAGATGCCATATGATTTCACTCATCTCTGGAATTTAAGAAACAAAACAAACATACAAAGGGAAATCAAAAGAGACTCTTAACTACAGAGTCTGGTTAAAGATAGTTCCCAGAGGGGAGGTGAGTGGGGGGCTGGGTAAAACAGGGGTCGAGGATTTGGAGAGGGATGTGGGGGGATGGGCGAGCCTGGCGGTGGGGATTAAGGAGGGCACGTATTGCCTGGAGCACTGGGTGTGGTGCACAGTGAACTTTGGAACAATGAAAAAAAATTAAATTAAATTAAATTTTAAAAAAAGAGTACTTCTCTTGATGAGCACTGAGTAATAATATATGGGACTGCTGAATCACTCACACGATTGTACACCCGAAACTGTATATTAACTACACAGGAATTAAAATCATAAAAAAACTAACAAATTTCATTTATAAATATGAAGTTTAAATTTTTAGAATAATAATTTTTAAAATAATAAAATAACACTGTAACACCAATTATGATTTATCATCAGAATGTAAGGATGGACCAATAGCCTAAAAACTATCAATTAACACATACCTATAATAGGTTAAATTAAAAATCATGCTTTAATCAATCTTGAAAAAGTATTTAATAAATATCAACATCATTTTTTAAGGAGAATGAATAGTTTGAATAATTTCTTGAAATGTTTTATTTAAACCAACATTTTGCTAATTGAGAAGTCATGTCTGAGTTTTTATTAAAAACAGGAACAACATAAGGGTTCAATTTCCTATTTTAAAATATTGTGTTAGAATTTGTTGTTTTTCAAATAAGACATGGTCTAATAAAAATAGTTCAGTGAGCTCAAACACAGGATAAATATATCCCCCCCCCAAATCCCATATGTATTCCAGCATATCAGAAATTGCTGTCCAAACAATAAAATTGGGGAAGGAGGGAGCTAAAATACAATATAAATAAAAAATCAGTCTAGTAATGTGCAGAATCTATGTTAAAAATACCTCAAACTTTTAAGGGAGAACACAAAACAGAACTTGAATAATTAGAAAGATAGATTTATAAATAGGAACATCATTTGTAAATGTCAATTATTCTCAAATTATTTTACAAACTCTGAAAGCACAATTAAAATTTCAGGACATTTTCATCAGAAGTTGATAAAAACACATTTACCTTCCTCTTAGAAAAATAAATTGGAGAGATTATCAAAAGTTACCATGCTGGAAGTGATCAAGAACATAAGGAAGATCTAGTTTAATCAGATAATAAAATCTATTATAAAACAGCACTAAGTCAAAACAGTTTAGTGGTGGCACCACAGTAAAATTGTAAACAATGTGAGAGAATGTAAATTCTAGAGAATATCTAATATGGGAATAGAAAATACCTGTATTAAATACTCTTGTCTCCCCTCCCTGGCCAAATGTGGCACTAATCTATTGAGAATATTTCATGTTGGATCAGAATGTGTTCCTAGAATGCCTTTTTTTTTAATTAAAAATTTTTGAGATATTTGTAGCTTTACATGATGTTGTAAGAAATAATAAAGAGAAACAGCTAATATACTTCCCACGGTTCTCCCCAGTGGTGACATTCTCCGATTATAGTAGAGTATCACCACCGGGATATCGATACGGATTCCTTCCAGCCATCTGGTTCAGATCTCCCCCATTGTATTTGTGCTCGTTTGTGTGTGTATTTAGTTCTATACAACTTGATCACAGGTGTACATTCCTGTATCGACCACTGCCATCAAGATCCTCAAGAACAGCTCGGAACCCTTAAGCACGCAAGTATTCCCTTATACAGACGAATGTAAAAAAGCATTCAGAGTTTAAACAAGCCTTTGGGGATGAAACACTTTAAATTAGTGTTATCTGTATTGGGGTCAACAAACATTTTCTGTGGCAGTCCAGATGACAAGTGTATGAGGCTTTGCCGGCCAAATGGCCTCTGTCTGCTCAGGTCTGCCATCATAATGCAAAAGCAGTCATAGGCAATGCAGGAATAAATACATAAATGTGGCTGTATTCCAACAAAACTTTGTTTACCAACCTTGGAATTTGAATTTCACAGAGCATTTGCATGTTGTGAAGCATCCTCCTTCTTTTAATCCTCCCCCAACTATTTAAAAATGAAAAATAAAAGGGGGGGGGTGCCTGGGTGGCTCAGTCTGTTAAACGTCCAGTCTTGATTTTGGTTCAGGTCATGATCTCAAGGTCATGAGACAGAGCCCCATAGAACTCTGCACTGAGTGCGGAGCCCGCTTAGGATTCTCTCTCCCTCTCTGTCTTCCCCTCTTCTCCCCGCTCTTACTCCCTTTCTGTCAAAAAAAAAAAAAAAGTAAAAAACACTCTTATCTCTCAGAATGTACAAAACCAGGAGACTACAAAAACAGATTTAGCCCATAGGCCAAGTTTGTTGACGTCTGTTTTGCATAATGGAATTGTGAAGATAATTTAAATTCATTCATAGCATCAAAAAATATCTGCTATAGCCTAGAGGGTAACAAAAATCAACTAACAGAAAACTAGGAGAAAGTGAACGTAATAGTAAAGTGTGATATAGAATTAATTTTATCCCAGATGTCATACCAAAACGTGAAAGAAAAAATAGCAATGACACTAAAATCAATTCTGAGAAGATAAAAAAGAACAAAGAATTTTAACCCCATAGGAATGTCACGGGACACTTACTAAGTGTATGCCAAAACAAAAATCCTCACGGAGGCGCAAAGACCACGAAAAATTTCCCACATGAGAAAATTCATAAATATATAAACATACAGAAAATATTAGGTCTTGCTTTTTTTTTTTTAAAGGAATACAAATTAAAATAATAATGAGGTACAATTTTGGGCCTATTAAATTAGTAAAGTAGAAAAACGTATGAAGAATCTATGTCTTTTGGTGACTCGGCTTTGAAGAAACATTATTGGTGGGATTTTTCTGGACAGCAAACTGACTCCTTACTAAAAGCTCTAAGTAGGTTTTCAATCCCATCTGCGATAGTTTGGGATCTTGGGAAACAGATGCCAAAACAGGTTTAGAGGTGTATGAGATTTCGGAGAGAAGGAGGGAAGGAAGGAAGTAGGGTTAGAAAGTACATAGACGATAGCAAGTTCTAAGAAGGGTTCAGCCGGGTCGATGCGTTTCCTAGACTCCAAGTCACCCATTGGAGCTGACTGTCCTACCAGGCTGCCTGGATGGTCAGGGAGCAGCTAGGGCTGTCCACCAATTAGGATTCCCAGCAGCAGGTCATTTTCGTGGTTGCCTGTCATCTAAATCGGTAACCTCACCCTCTCAATGCTATTTCAAAAAAATATTTCAGAGGAGATATGATCTTTGATGTACAAAGATGATTAATCATACTATTGGCAAAATAAAATATAATTTAAAAATTTCAAAATTGGGGAATCTTATACTGCCATTAAAATGAAAATATGAGCATGTAGGGAAAAAACTCAAGACATAATGCCAAAGGGAAGAATATTACAGAAAATCCGATTGGCTTATAATAATTAGACTACCTGCTGATCCGTACAGCACTGAAGAAGTGGGGAAGATTGTGAGAAAGAAAGAAACAGTAGCTGCTGAGCTGGGATGGAGGTATTTGGAGCCGTTTTCTGTTTATCACAACTGTGATTTCTCTCTATTGCATTTTGAAGATGTTCAGTCAGTGAAATGGGGGAGTATCAGAGCTTACCGTACCTGGAGTTCATAGCAAGGATCATGGCTTGGTCACCGAACAGGCCTGAGTACGCGTCCCATAGGCAGGCAGCTACATTCTCCTGGAAGTATCAGGAAAAAGGAAAGAATCAGTGTTAGCAGGCCTGCGAGGCATCACACGGAGTTCTCCCCTTCCCAGAGACTGGGCTGGAACACAAGTCCAAGAGTTCGCAGCATTGAAAACAAACTCATTTAAATCCATGATAGCATCTTGGCCTGAATGGTGGCCTTTTACCACCAACCACTGTGTTTCTATAATAAACACTTCCGGACAACATTTTGTCAGCCGTGTTCATTACCAGGAGCTCCTCTGCCCACCACCATCACTGTTACGTGCAATCCACTCAGTGGGGAGTCTCTTGATAGAAAATGCCCACAGGACGATTTAGGTCAGGCCTTACCGAAGAACATCTCATGCGATAGAAGGAGAACCACGTCGAGATCAGTGCACAGCTCTTTAAACTTACCAGTGACAATCAGTGAGGTTCCATTAAGACATCTCGATTCTTGATTGAAGGAGAAAGCCTAGGAGAAGAGCTTCTCTTCCCCTGCGTGCATCCGCCTCGTTTACACAAGCCTCTGTTGCAATGGCCCCCCTTGCCTCAGACCCAGTAGTACTGTTTATGGAAAACCTCAGTCTATATTTTTGAAATGACTCAAAGTTCCTTTTTAGGTCCTGCCGTATAATAATGCTATTTCTAAGGGCACGTATGCCTTCTAACACATGTGTGATTGCCCACCACCGATTACCTATCACCCTAACGAAAGCCCCCTGTTCAGTGCCTCTCCCCAGTATGGAATGCCCTTGGGGATCTACGTCCTGTCTTCTGTGGGGTGCGAGAGCTATTCTCATGGACAGGGCTACCTGCCTGTCTATTCAGTCCATATGGTGGACTGCATGTTTGTGCTCCCTCCAAAACTGTACGTTGAAGCCCTAATCCCCAGTGTGATGGTATTTGGAGATGGGCCTCTGGGAAATAATGAGGTTGAGGTGAGGTGACGAGAGCCGAACCCCAAGATGGAGCTCATGCCCTTATAAGACAGATGCAAGAGAGCTCGCCTGCTCTCTCTTTCTGCCACGTGAGGATGCAAGGAGAGGGACCACCATCTGAAAACCAGGAAGAGCAACCTGCCCAGACACTGAGTCTTGGCCTGATCTGTGCTCGGATCTGGCCTTCTTAGCTTCTAGAGGTGTGAGAAATCTCCACTGTTTAAGCCACCCAGTCCCCTGAACTGACTAGGACAGTAAGAGAAACTTCCTGTTTGGGATCTGAACTAAAAACTGGCATGTCCCCAGAAGACACAAGTACGCCGTCATGACCATCCCCGGGAAGAGCACACAGAACATTTCCTAACACCTCCCTCTCTGGGCTGGGCTCAGACAACCGTGCGAGAGTTATTCTGCTTTCTTTAAAATATATTTTTAAAGAAGATTTATTTGTTTATTTGAGAAAGAGAGTGCATGAGCAGGGGGAGGGGCAGAGGGAGAGAGAGAGAGAGAATCTCAAGCAGACTCCCTCCTGAGCGTAGAGCCCCACACAGGGCTCAATCTCATGACCCCAAGATCACTACTTGGGCTGAACACTCAACTGACTAAGCCACCCAAGTGCCGCATTCTCTACAATATTTATATCCATATCCACCATTGATTCCTAACAACAGCAAACATGACCCTACTCAATCTTAAGAGAATAATTCTTTGCTATGTTGCTTATTATTATATTGCCTGTTATCATTATTTAGAGAACTCATAAAACCGTTTATATATGCCTCTAGAGAATGAATAAGTCTGTATTCAAGACCAGCCACTTAAAACAAAACCAAACCAGGGCTTCCATGATTGTGATGTACAGCCAGGATTGAGCAGCACTTTTTTTTTTTTTTAAGATTTTATTTATTTGTTTGCAGACGGAGATCACAAGTAGTCAGAGAGGCAGGCAGAGAGGGGGAGGGAGAGGGAAGCAGGCCCTCTGCTGAGCAGAGAGCCCGATGTGATGCTCCATCCCAGGACCCTGGGTTCATGACCTGAGCTGAAAGGCAGAGGCTTTAACCCACTGAGCCACCCAGGCACCCCAAGAAGCAATTTTCAAGTGAACTATTTCCTCTTAATCCTGGAGCTTGCTTCTCCATCACAAATTGCCAGCTAGTTGATCTATAACAACATGGACCTTGGCTTCCCATCCATTAGCTAGCGTCTCTTTTTCTCATGGAGCCAAATTTGTGACTACGACTCCATCACCAGGTTATCCTTCTTCTCGTATTACTTTGGCATCACATTTTTGTTGAATAAATGGTTGACAGCATGTCCCCTCCTGGTTGTGGACATGCTTTTGCCTGCACCATAGGTACCACCAATGTTAACGTAATGCCAGAAGCCAGTGTGCACATTGGCAAGTGATAAGGATTGTCTAACATCTATCAACTGGTTCTGTAGTGATGTCAATCTAGTACGTTAAAGGAATTGTCCGGGAATTTCACCTGCTTTCCCCAGTTAGTTTTTTCTTATTGTTTAGGCTCTAGAACATGCTCAACAGTGTTCCCAGAAATTTTCAGTACCTCCTCTGGGGAATTATGATTATCACTCTGGCTTTAATGTCTATTATATGGATAAATTCTCTTTCGTCTCATTTTCAATTACTCCTTAATCACCATGGCTCTCCATTGGAAACCCACAGTAAATGATGAAATGGTCACAATCCTGGAAACCTGTACTTTGGAATATATTTCATAACACTAGGTCCTAGGACCAGGCTGGTGCGCCTTAAGCTTCCATATTTATTATTTTGGCTTTCTTCTTTTAACTGACCATCTGCTTTTTATATATATCTTATATCATTGACATTTTTGTTCATTATCTATTGTCATTCTTGGCCAGAGAAATTGGAGTCATGCCAATTTGACTAGTTCCTTAAACCTCAGATGTTTCAAATCACATACCTTATGAGTTTCTGATGCCACCTAAGCCTGGGGGGAAATGGTATTACCATAATAATCATTATTCTGAGGGAATCTGAACTCCCCTGTAGTAATTCTCAAACAATCCCAGGAATGCTCAAAGGGAACCATAGACATGGTCCTCTCCACTATGGTGTGAATTCGCACTTTTTCCTTCATCTCTAGCTCACTAGAATCCTCTCTTCTTTGACAATAGCAAAATACCAGAATTCAGGGAGATATAGAATCTGAATTGAGGTCACAAATATCTAATGCCTTTATGTCTTTGGCTTCCTATCTCTGGCGGTGCCTTACCAAAGGTGTTTCGCTGGGGTTCTCAGATCCCTCCAACCGTGGCAAGGCCAGATACTGAGAGATCTGAAGGCTACACCCAGGATTATTAGTTCCTCCCTGACTCCCAAAGCCAGGTAAATTATTTTCCCCTACTGCAGAAGCCACCAGAACCGGCATAACTACACTGTACGCTCTCAGTATTGTGGTTCTTTTAGTTTTCACTTGTTTATGACTTACACTCCTAGGAAGATTGGTAAGAGAAATCCTTGAAAGAGAGTTTACTGGGCTCAATATAGAACTGACTCAATCTTTCTACATGGGTCATTTTCTTTAAACTAGTTTTGTGCCTCAGCTCTCTTAGGAAGCTTTCTCCCAGGAAGAAGAAAGGCGCCTACAAAACCAATTCTCCAGACATTTTAGGATCTTTTGATAAACATGGTCTAGGCTCACGATGGGACCCCAAATACACACTTCCCTCATCAGAAAGTCTTTGCCATTCTTATAAATCTTCCTTCCCAGCCAAGAATCTTGTTATGGAAAGATGGGGGACTAAATACCTCTTTAATATCTGTCCAAGGCTGAATTCCCAGGACACAGGCATTTTCAATTAACCATCAGATTTTTTTTTCTTTTTAGTGTTTATTACATTAAACAATGGGGCTAGGAAGAAAACAGATAGTTTTGGCTTTACTCTTTTGGGAAAGCAAACTTAAAGCAAATAACAGAAATTGTGGTGTTTTAAAAGAGGAATTATAGGAATTACTAAGGGAAGCTACCTAGTAAAGGATATCCAGGAAATTTTGCCTTTAAAAGTTTTACTTTCAACCTAGAGATTATGGTGGTGGAGGGAATGGAGAAAGAGTGTTTTGAACAGCAGAACACTATGTGCTAAGGACTTGAGTGGAAAAGGGGTTTGCTGCATTAGAGAAGTGGTTCTCAACCCTGGCTGAGAAAACCCAGATGCCTAGAACTCAGTCCATGCAAGTGAATCAAAATCTCTGAAGGTATGGTGCTAGCAATAGTTTTTTTTTTTTTTTTTAAGCTCCACATGTAATTCTAATATAAGCCAGAGCTGAGAACAATTGCATTAGAGAACATGTAAGAAAGCCATGTGGCCAGAGCAAAGAGAGTAAGAAGAGTCATAAGTAATGGGGCCAGAGAGGCCAAATCAGGACAAGTCCTTTTGTGAAATCTAAAGATGTACTACTCATCTCTAAGAACAATGGGGAATTATTTAATCAAAGGGAGGTCAAGATCACAGTGCTGCTTTGTAGACTACTTTGGACAAGGCAAAACTTTAGATGTGAAGCATGAAAGCCATTGGAGACTTGGATGGGAAGAGTTCGGGACAGGGTTGCTGCAGATGCCCCGACTCGTGGGTTTGCTTTGCTGATGCATGAGGTTTGGGTGTCACAGGGATCTGGGTTCCTCAGCTATCTTCAGACGCAAATGAATCTATACACAAATGAACAAAGAAAAAGGCGCTACTAGCCAAATGTTACTTTTCCTTCCTATAAGACCAGAGTCATGGGACTCTCAAAAAAGCAAGATTGTATTATTGTGGCAAAGCCACTTGATTTCCATCCAAAACCATGTATACTTGGTACAGTGCCTGCCTTGTGATGGATTCTGGTTTAAAATATTAATACTCATTGAAGAGACCTGGACATGGCATGCCTAGAGACTTTGCACCTTTCTTTTTATCATTTTTCTCAGGTGGACTTTTGCCTCCTGTGCTTTCTTTGATTCTTCTACCCTAAATGGAGCAGTGAGCATTTCTGATGAATGGCCTTGTTGATAGCACTAGGGTAAGCCTCCTGAGGTAACTCAAAAGTTACAGCATGACTGTAAAAGCAGAGGACCTCTATAGACAGAGAGACCCAAATTTCCATGACCTTCAAAATGAGGAGGATTTCCACTTTCTTTGCCTGGGGCCAGCAAAAAGAGGAACTTCATTTTTAAGCTCAAGTATACACAGATACCATAACCAGTTAGTGTTTCTGATATCAATCCCCAGTAGTATCTACGTGGCTGTTTCAGGCCCAAGTCTCAATGGGGTTTCATTCACGCATTCTAAAACTTGCTGGTAGTGGCCTGTTATGGAGCCCTATGTTCACACATATCTGTTTCAATATCTGATCCAATTCTGCTGATAAAATTTACTGCTTTCGGGCGCCTGGGTGGCTCAGTGGTTTAAGCCTCTGCCTTCAGCTCAGGTCATGATCTCAGGGTCCTGGGATCGAGTCCCACATCGGGCTCTCTGCTCAGCGGGGAGCCTGCTTCCTCCTCTCTCTCTCTGCCTGCCTCTCTGCCTACTTGTGATCTCTGTCTGTCAAATAAATAAATAAAATCTTTAAAAAAAAATTTACTGCTTTCATTCCTTCTCATCTCTTTAAACCATCAGAACTTTAATAGATAGTGTTCTTAGCATGTAATATAAAAAAAGAAACCGAGTTACATCATGAAAACCATCGTGTTCACATCAACTCCAACTGTTCAAGAGGGTGAGGATCTCTAATTATTCTCATTTTCTGAAGGCTCCTTGTGACTCCTTTCTATAACACATTCCTAGTTTATACTTCGGTTAGACTCCTGGGTTGGGTCGTTAAGGATTATCATCATAATATAAATATTATTCACAAGTTTCCTATGAAATTCATTGAAGCAGAAAATTTTAACTCCAAATAATTTATAAAATTTAGCCAGCTAGTAATTGCAGACACTTTCTTTATGTCCACATGTTAGAAAGGGTATGGATCTGGCACTTGTTTTGGAACAATTTTAAGTCAGCTTTCCCCAGTCTATCAATGACTTTAATTTGCCACCTCTTATGCCTTTTTTTTATCCTCTTTGATTATGCTAATTTTATCTGTGAACACTAATACTTCCAGGTAGATCATCTTACCAAACTGCTTCTGTATTCAGTATGTAAAGTTTCCTCTTTAAACTAATAAATCTTCAGTGGACAGAAAAAGTGTTATTATCCTCATCAGTCAACATTATCTGGTCAAGTTGGAAGTGGTAATACTGACTTAGCAAACCTAACCCATGGAGAGCCACAAATATTCCAACAAGTAGTCCAGTGACACCTGAAAAGTTAGTGTGTGTTGGCTCAGTGATTATATTAATATTAACAGTTTTTAAGCTTCCAGATTTCTTTTTACTGTTACTAGGGACAGGCATTTAAAAATAGCAGTTGGAATGAAGCACAAACCTACGTTTCAATTATATGAACACCCAAGGCATTAATCTCTTCTCAAACAGTCCTAGAGCATTATTGAAATTGTCTCATCCCATATATGGAATGGAATATTATGCCTCCATCAGAAAGGATGAATAACTGACTTCTGCATCAATATGAATGGGACCGGAAGAGATTATGCTGAGTGAAATAAGTCAAGCAGAGAGAGTCAATCATCATATGGTTTCAACTTCCTTGTGGAGCATAAGGAATAACATGGAGAACATTGGGAGAAGGAGAGGAGAAGTGAGTTGGGGGAAATTGGAGGGGGAGATGAACCAAGAGAGACTGTGGACTCTGAGAAACAAACTGAGGGTTTTGGAGGCGGGGGATTGGGTGAGCCTGGTGATGGGTATTAAGGAGGGCACGGATTGCATGGAGCACTGGGTGTGGTGCATAAACAATGAATCCTGGAACACTGAAAAAATAAATTTTAAAAAGGAACAGCACAAATATGCAAAGAAAAAAAAAGAAATTGTCTCATCAGTTAACATTTTTTGGTAAAGATTTTATTTATTTATTTGACAGAGATCACAAATAGGCAGAGAGAGAGGAGGAAGCAGGCTCACTGCTGAGCAGAGAGCCAGATGTGGGGCTTAATCCCAGGATCCTGTGATCATGTCCTGAGCGGAAGGCAGAGTCTTTAACCCACTGAGCCACCCAGGCGCCCCATCAGTTAACATTTTAATGTGTCAGTTCACTAATACACACACTTCAATCCTTTCATATGGAGAAAAACTTTGTTCTGTCCTGAGTTGATTCTTCAGTATGTTTTCATGTGTAACAGATAGTGGGGAGTCCAAAAATCCTAAAGCCATGAGATCTTAGGATGTCTTAAAATGTTACAAACCAGTGCCTCACTAATAGAAGTCCCAGAGGGAAAGGATGCAGAGAACAGAAGAAAGACATTGTTCAATCAATAATTCAAGATAATTCTTTGGAGATAAGTGGCTGGAGTTTTTAGATTGAAACTTGACTCTGTGTTTGTATATTTGAATAAAAAATACAACCAGACAGGTATTTATCATATAACCACCACACAAGGAAATTTCTTTAGGTTCCCAGGGATAGAAATTGTGCAGGTGACATTGTTTTGCAACAATGCGATGGGATTATGTGTTAAATATAAGAGTGGGACAATGGATAGTCATATTTAAAAACAAAAATTTGTGTATTTACCTCATGCCTACACAAAAATAAATCAAAATGGATGATGGATCTAAATGTAAGAGACAAAACTATAAAACTTTAGAAGAAGAGATAGGATAACATTTTTGTCATATTTAGTTTCGACAGTTTTCTTTGATATGTCTGCAGAGCACAGTGAGAAAATTTGCAAATTATAGATTGACACGCAATAACAATAAGGCCTATAATATATTCCTAAAAAAATGATCAAGAAATGTACAAGTTCTACATGAAGAAAAAGACTTCACTGAAGATTCAAGTAAGTGGAAAGAAAAATACATGTGCCAGATGCCAAGACAATAATTTAAAGAAGTGACTTCTCTATAAATTAATATACAAATTTAGTGTAATTTTAATTAAGATGCCAAAAAAAATCTGGGAGAAATTTGAGTATATTCCAAAGTTCATCTGGAAGTATAAATGAGTAAAAATTGCTGGTATATTTTTGAGAAAGAGAAATAATGGGATAGATTTGTCTAATTAGATTCAGAGAGATTTCATTTTATATATTTGAGCTTTTTATAGTCGTTCTGAAGTGTGATGGCTCCTTTACTGCTGATGTGCTGTGATGACGTTGCATATCCCTGTGGAAGCCATGGATTCTGCTGCGATGGTTGCTGCTATTTGTCAAAGGCATTGGTGTTGCCGCTGATGGTGTCTCATGGCCGCTGATGGCCATTATCCAGAGAACAGGGGTCATGCAAAAGTTGGTCTGGCTTTATAACAAGGGCCACAGGCAACCTCATTCATTCTCACCATTTCCAGCCGCTTGTTGGCTTTTCTCTCTCGCAGCAGCCCCATCACCCGAGGACTCAGCAGCTGCCTCAGCGAGAACCTCTCCTTCCCTCGTCCCCCAGCCCTTGTTCTTGAATTGCCACCTGGATCATCTTCACTTGAGATGTTCTCTTTTCTTGCAGGCTCTTTCGTTCTGTTGGTTCTGCCTCAATGGGAGGGGTCCTGACATCCTTGAATCCTAGCAGGAACTCAGGGTAGGCTCCCACCTGACATCTGCATCAAACAAGTTTATGTTTTGTATTCCAAGAGCCATCTGACCATCTTTCTCTCTTTTTTTCTACATTCGACTATTTTCAACCCAAGTCTATGTCATTCTCTTGAATATAATTTGATTTCTGGACTTGATATTTCCCAGGGCTAAAAGAAATATAAACCCAGCTTCTGAAAAACAAGTTAAAACCTGAAATTTGCAGTGTGGTTTTAACCTTATTAGGACCATGTTCTTAAATCTGCAGGCTCAGCAGCTGCCTAATTTCTATTGTGGTTCCAGGGACAAATCTGTGGGTCTATTATACTACTTGAAATATCACAAGTTAACTCTTGAGGCTTACTAACTTTTCTGTACACTTCGTATTTTCAATAAAACTCTTCATCCTGTTAGCAATGATTGTATTGAACTACTCTATTTCTCTGATAGTGTGTCTATCCTAGCGGATCAACATTTCACATGGTCATCCCTCACTGAGGGGAAACCTCCACTTTGTAATCCTCAGTAGCAAAAGAAAAAAAAAAAACTTCAAATTTACATAGGAAGACATCTTGCTCTACACTAATTTATTAATTAGGGTCTCTTCTCCCCACCAGGAAATAAAGGGGATTGTAGGTGGCTTAGAGATAAAGAAAAAAAAAAAACCAATGATATAAAAATGAATAAAAGCTAAGAGAAGATAAAGGAAAAATTAGTATAAAATTGAGGCTGAGAGAGAGAGAGATAGTTAAGAGCCCCTTTATAAGGGCAAGAGATAGATTATACGCTTAAGGACAAATACATTGTTAGACCAAATGATGAAACTTAGATTACCTATACAAGTGTCTCTTTGAATAAATTTTAAAGCATGACCTCCCATTTATTTAAGGATTTTTATTTTTTTTTATTTTTTAAAAGATTTTATTTATTTATTTGACAGAGAGAAATCACAAGTAGATGGAGAGGCAGGCAGAGAGAGAGAGAGAGAGGAGGAAGCAGACTCCCTGCTGAGCAGAGAGCCCAATGCGGGACTCGATCCCAGGACCCTGATATCATGACCTGAGCCGAAGGCAGTGGCTTAACCCACTGAGCCACCCAGGCACCCTATTTAAGGATTTTTAAAAGTAATATATGCACATGTACAGTATAGATGGGTAAACAGGAGGCAAAATCTCCAAGTTTTGCCCCAGCTCCCTTACCCTAGTTCCCAGCCCCAGAATTCTTACTGGTGTCCTGGACATCATTCCAGTGATGGAATATGCAGATAATTTACCTCTGGGTATTTCCCCCAAAACATATATTTCTGGTGCAATCATGTGAAAAACATCAGATAAATGCAAATTGGAGGATATTTTATAAAATAGCTAACCAGTGCTCTTCAAAACTGTCAAGGTCATCATGAGGGAAAGACAGCAAAACAGTTATAGATTAGGGGACGCTAGGACACCTCATGGCCGAATGCAGTGTGGGATCCTGCCTTGGATTCTGGAACAGGAGAAATGGGCGAAATCCAAATAAAATCTATAGTTTAGTGACTACAATTGTACTACTACTAATTTCTGAGTTTTGACAAATGTGCCATGGTTCTGTTTTTCCTGTAAGTGCTATCACTGTGCTCTATCCTTCTCTTCTCTGCCAACCCTCTACCCTTGATTCCCTCCTAGAAAGTGGTCTCCCTTACCGGCATCTAAATCCAATTCAATGAATTTTCCATCTCCTTTGGTTATTTGAAAAGCATTACAATATTATTAATACTGAATCCTGTTTATTTAAAATCTTCAACTTGATAATTTATTCAAAGGTCCTCCTTGATCCCCAAGGCAGGAAAGATTCTTGGTTGTAGGGGAGACACAGTATAGCTTGGTACTTAGACTGTCCGCCTGGGAACCCAACTCCACAAGTTCATATCCTCGCTTTGCCACTTGGTAGCTATATGACCATGGGCAGGTCACTTCCTGCCCTCAGTTTCTTGAATTGCCAAGTGATGATAACAGTAGTATTTGCCAAAGAAAGGCTGTTGCAAGGATTAAATGAGTTATTTACTTAAAACGCTCAGAGCATGCCAAAAATGTTATAAACACTTTGTAAGTGTTAGTCTCACTATAATTGGAGTGGGGAAGGGGTTCCCTCTCTCTGAGCTGCCTTCATCTTCTGACCCAGATTGGTAAGAAGGGTTTCCACAGTGATGATGGAAGGAAGGATATGAGGCTGTTAAACCAGATTGGTTAGGAGATGCGGGTGGGGGGGGCGGTGGGCACTGGGATGGTGAGTCAAACGTTCACCATTTCAATCAATGTTGAAGGTCATTTCCAGGGGTACATGAGGGGGAGCAGGAACATGATTCTATAAGGAAGAAAAAACTAAAAACAGTTTTCAACTAAGCTGCCTCTTTTCTTTGCCTCAAGCACAGGTATTTTACATTCTTTTTTTTTTTTTTTTAAAGATTTTATTTATTTATTTGACAGAGAGAGATCACAAGTAGGCAGAGAGGCAGGCAGAGAGAGAGAGAGGAGGAAGCAGGCTCCCTGCTGAGCAGAGAGCCCGATGCGGGACTGGATCCCGGGACGAGAGATCATGACCTGAGCCGAAGGCAGCGGCTTAACCCACTGAGCCACCCAGGTGCCCCGGTATTTTACATTCTAATTATGATATCCCTATAATAGACACCGCGAACAAGTTGTTTTTTTTGTTTTGTTTTGTTTTGTTTTTGTGTTTGTTTTTTTTTTAACCCAAGAGATTTCAGTTACAATCACATCTTACAGAATATCACTTACCATGTGATGCCATTTCACGCTGGACTGCAGAATCTGGAGACTGGTTACTAGTCAGAGAGAAGGAGGAGACGAGTTACAAGGAAATCAACTTGATCTCTTGTCACCTTAGTGGGGCAGATCCCCAAATTTGAAGTTAGTATGACCTTGATGGCCAAGGCCAAGAAGGACAACATATGCACACACACACTCACACACACGCACAATAAAGCTTCAGATAAATTCATGATGCATGTTACGGAACAACCCTGAGCAAAAAGATTAGGAGACAGAACACAGAACCATGTTAAGAGAATAACAAAATTTAACGAAGGGGTGGTTCAGTAAAAGAGAATCTATAACACAATTATTAACATTCATGGCTTTAAAAAGAAGAAGATTTGCATGATAACTTTTGTGGAGGTAAAAAAATCTGATAAAATTTTATGTCTACTCTTTTTTTTCTTGAGAGAGAGAGGGAGAGAGAAAAATCTTAAGTGGGCTCCTGCCTTGTGTGGAACCCAAAGTAGGACTTGATCTCAAAACACTGAAATCATGACCTGAAGCTGAAATCAAGAGTTGGACACATCCAAATGAGCCATCCAGGCATCCCAAGTCTATTCTTGATAACAATTCTTAGTAGAGTAAATATGCAATTAATTTCTTTTTTTTTTTAAGATTTTTATTTATTTATTTGACAGACGGAGATCCCAAGCAGGCAGAAAAGCAGGCAGAGAGAGGAAGAAGGCTCCCTGCCAAGCAGAAAGCCTGATGTGGGGCTCAATCCCAGGACCCTGAGATCATGACCTGAGTAGAAGGCAGAGGCTTTAACCCACTGAGCCACCCAGGTGCCTTGTGATTAATTTCTTAATGTGATATATAACCACAAAAGCTATGACCAATGTAATAAGGAAATAAGTAGAAGCATTCTCACTGAAGTCAAGAATGAAACAAAGATTTCTGCCACTATCTGGCATTTCTGGATATAGCATCCAGTATTTTTAGAAAATAGAAATAATATACTAAACTTGTAAGGGAAAAAATTGTATTATTTTTGAATTATTTACTTCATGGGAAAGAATGCGAGTGCGTTTTAAATTTCTCTGTTATCAGAATGATTATATATATATTTTAAATATTTTATTTATTTATTTGACAGACAGAGATCACAAGAGGCAGAGAGGCAGGCAGAGAAAGAGAGGAGGAAGCAGGCTCCCCGCCGAGCAGAGAGCCCGATGTGGGGCTCTATCCCAGGACCCTGGGATCATGACCTGAGCTGAAGGCTGAGGCTTTAACCCACTGAGCCACCCAGGTGCCCCCAGAATGATTATATTGAAGTTATTAGTTACTATGGTGTCTGGTAAAATCCTTTTATACAAATTTTAGGACATGGGATGCTTTTGTTTGTTTGTTTGAGGAGATAGCCCTTTGATAATCACTTGTATTTCTTCCTCTTTAATTGCTCTGTCTAGATTTTCTAGGTCTTCTGAAGTTCTTTAAAAATTTTTTTGAATAGCTTTAGATTTACAGAAAATTTGCAAAACTAGTACAGAGATCTCATATACCCTTCACACAACTTCCCCTAATGTTAACATCTTACATGATTTGGCGTATTTGTCAAAACTGAAAAATATTAGTACAGTTATATTCACTGAATTACAGACTTGATTTGGATCTCACCCATTTCTTGTGTTCCAAGGTCCAATCCAGGATCTCACACTGCATTCAGCCATCAGGTCTCCTAGTTTCCCCTAATCTCTAAGTGTTTCACCATCTTCCCTTGTTCATGACCTTGACAGTTTTTCAGAGAATACTGGTCAGGCATTTTGTAGACTATCCCTTGATTTGCATTTATCTGGTGTTTTCCCCATGATGACTGGGAATATAGGTTTTTAGAAAGAATGTAATAGAAGTGAAGTGTCCTTTTATTAGTCTCATTATTGCTTCTTATCAAATTCAGAAATTCAGCTTTGTCTTTATGGATGCCTTCTTTCCTACTGCCTTCCTTGAATTCATTTTTTGTTTATTTTTTTCTAAATTCCTATTCTGGATATTTGATTAAATGTTTTCATTCTTTCTGGTAGTTTAAATACTTAAGTTTATGGGTCTCTTTTTTTATTAACATATAATGTATTATTTGTTCCAAGGATATAGGTCTGTGATTTATCACTCTTATACAATCATAGCACTCACCATAGCACACACCCTCCCCAGTGTCCATCACACAGCCACCCCATCCCTCCGCTCCAGCAACCCTCAGTTTGTTTCTTGAGATTAAGAGTCTCTTATGGTTTTTGTCCCTCTCTGGTTTCATTTTGTTTCATTTTTCCCTCACTTTCCCTATGATCCTCTGTCTTGTTTGTCAAATTCCTCAAATCAGTGAGATCATACGATAATTGTCTTTCTCTGATTGATTTATTTTGTTTAGCGTAATACCATCTACTTCCATCCACTTCATCACAAATAGCAAGATTTCATTTTTTGATGGCTCCATTACATTCCATTGTAAAAAAAAAATACACACACACACACACATCTATCTGTCTATATATATATATTCTCACATCTTCTCAATCCATTCATCTGTTGATGGACATCTAGGCTCTTTCCATAGTTTGGTTATTATGGACATTGCTGCTATAAACATTGAGGGGGATGTGCCCCTTCGGATCACTATATTTTTATCTTTAGGGTAAATACCCAGTAGTGAGATTTCTGGGTTGAAGGGTAGCTCTATTTTGAACTTTTTGAGGAAACTCCATGCTGTTTTCCAGAGTGGCTCTACCAGCTTGCATTCCAGCCAACAGCGTAGGAAGGAGGGTTCCCCTTTCTCCACATCCTCTCCAACATCTGTTGTTTCTTGATTTGTTAATTTTAGCCATTCTGACAGGTGTGAGGTGGTATCTCATTGTGATTTTGATTTGTATTTCCCTGTTGCCAAGTGATGTGGAGCACTTTTTCATGTGTTTGTTGGCCATTTGGATGTCTTCTTTGCAGAAATGTTTGTTCATGTCTTCTGCCCATTTCTCGATTGGATTATTTATTCTTTGGGTGTTGAGTTTGATAAGTTCTTTATAGAGTTTGGATACTAGCCCTTTATCTGATATGTCACTTGCAAATATCTTCTCCCAGTCTTTTGGTTGTCTTTTTGGTTTTGTGGACCGTTTTCTTTGCTGTGCAAAAGCTTTTGAACTTTTGATGAAGTCCCCAAAGTTTATTTTTGCCCTTCCTTCAATTGCCTTTGGGGATGTTTCTAGGAAGAAGTTGCTGTGGCTGAGGTCGAAGAGTTTTCTGCCTGTGTTCTCCTCAAGGGTTTTGATGGATTCCTGTCTCACATTGAGGTCTTTCATCCATTTTGAGTCTATTTTTGTGTGTGGTGTAAAGAGATGGTCCATTTCATTCTTCTGCATGTGGTTGTCCAATTTTCCCAACACCATTTGTTTAAGAGACTGTCTTTTTTCCATTGGACATTGTTTCCTGTTTTGTTGAAGATCAGTTGACGATAGAGTCGAGGGTCCATTTCTGGGCTCTCTATTCTGTTCCACTGATCCATGTGTCTGTCTTTGTGCCAGTACCATACTGTCTTGATCACTACAGCTTTGTAATAGAGCTTGAAGTCTGGAATTGTGATGCCACCAGCTTTGGTTTTCTTTTTCAACATTCCTCTGGCTATTTGGGATCTTTTCTGGTTCCATACAAGTTTTAGGATTAATTGTTCCATTTCTTTTAAAAAAAATTGATGTATTTTGATAGGGATTGAATTAAATGTGTAGATTGCTCTAGGTAGTGTAGACATTTTCATAATATTTGTTCTTCTAATCCATGAGCATGGGACATTTTTCCATTTATTTGTGCCTTCCTCAGTGAGTATTCTGTAGTTTTTTGAGTACAGATTCTTTGCCTCTTTGGTTAGATTTATTCCTAGGAATTTTACGGGTTTGGTTGCCATGTTAGGGGCATAGATATTTAAAATTGTTAGATCTTCTTTTTGGACAGATCCTTTAAGTATATAAGTATATATAAGGTGTAGTGTCCTTCTTTGTCTCTTATTATAGTCTTTAAAAAAAAAAGATTTTTATTTATTTATTTGAGAGAGAGATACCACTAGTAGGCAGAGAGGCAGGCGGTAGCGGGGGGAACAGGCTTCTCACAGAGCAGAGAGCCAATGCGGGGCTCGATCCCAGGACCCTGGGACCATGACCCAAGTTAAAGGCAGAAGCTTAATCTACTGAACCATCTAGGTGCCCCTTATTATAGTCTTTGGCTTAAAATCTAATTTGTCTGATATAACCCATCCCACCTTTCTTTTGACATCCATTAACATGGTAAATTGTTTTCCACTCCCTCACTTTAAATCTGGAGGTGTCTTTGGGTTTAACATGAGTTTCTTGCAGATAGCATATCAATTGGTCTTGGTTTTTTAAAAAAAATATTTTATTCATTTATTTGACAGAGATCACAAGTAGGCAGAGAGGCAGGCAGAGAGAGAGGAAGAAGCAGGCTTCCCTCAGAGCAGAGAGCCCTATGTGGGGCTTGATCCCAGGACCCTGGGATCATAACTCGAGCCAAAGGCAGAGGCTTTAACCCACTGGGCCAGCCAGGTGCCCTGGTCTTGGTTTTTTAAATCCATTCTGATACCCTGTGCCTTTTGATTGGGGGCATTTAGCCCATTTATATTCAGGCTAACTATTGAAAGATATGAATTTAGTGCCATTGTCTTGCCTGTAAGGTGACTGTTACTGTATATTGTCTCTGTTCCTTTCTGATCTGTTACTTTTAGCCTCTCTCCTTACTTAGAGGACCTCCTTCAATATTTCCTGTAGGGCTGGTTTGGTGTTTGCAAATTCTTTTGGTTTTTGTTGGTCCTGGAAGCTTTTTATCTCTCCTTCTATTTTCAATGACAGCCTAGCTGGATATAGTATTCTTGGCTGCATATTTTTGTCATTTAGTGCTCTGAATGTATCCTGCCAGTCCTTTCTGGCCTGCCAGGTCTCTGTGGCTAGGTCTATTTCCAGTCCAATATTTCTACCATTGTATGTTACAGATCTCTTGTCCCAAACTGCTTTCAGTGGGACTTGTGAGTTTTCCTGTTAGATGATGGGGTGTTGACCGATTTTTATTGACTTTGCGGGGAGTCCCCTGTGCTTCCTGGATTTTGATGCTTTTTCCCTTCACCAAATTAGGGAAATTCTCTGCTATAGTTGGCTCCCATATTCCTTCTGCCCGGCCCCCCCCTTCTTCTTCTTCTGGGATCCTAATTATTCTAATATTGTTTCATCTTATGGTATCACTTATCTCTTGAATTCTCCCATCGTGGTCTGTTATTTATTTCTCTTTTTCTCAGCTTCTTTATTCTCCATCATTTGGTTTTCTATATCACCAATTATCTCTTCTGCCTCATTTATCCTAGCAGTAAGAGCCTCCATTTTTTATTGCACCTCATTTATAGTTTTTTTTATTTCAACTTGGTTAGATTTTAGTTCTTTTATTTCTTTAGAAAGGTATTCTCTAGTATCTTGAATGCTTTTTTTCAGGCCCAGCTAGTATCTTTATAATCATCATTCTGAACTCTAGTGCCAACATCTTACTAATGTCCCTATTGATTATGTCCCTATCCATTGATACCACCTCTTGTTGTTGTTGTTGTTGTTCTTCTTCTTCTTTTTTTTTTTAGGTGAGTTTTTCCTCTATTATTTTGTCTGGAAAAGAATAGATGAATGAGAGAACAAAATGCTAAAAGGGTAACAACAATCCCAGAAAAATATACACTAAATAAATCAGAAGAGACCCAAAACCAGGGGGAAAAGAAAGAAAGAAAGAAAGAAAGAAAGAAATATATATATATATATATATATATATATATATATATATCAGGCTAGTAAATAGAACAGAGCCACACACTTGATTTTGGGAGTATTTTGGTCTGTTAGAATATACTGCCTTCTAAAATTTTAAAGAAAGGAAAATTTACTTATAGATATAAAGAAATCAGGGTAAATATGATGAAGGGATGGACTATGACTATAATGATGAAAATTTAAAAAGATTCTAAAAAAAGAATTGATGAGGATTTGGTTAAAAAAAGAAAGAAAGAAATTGAAAAAAAAAAAGAGAGAGAGAGAATGTGATCATGCAGGAGACTAGAGACTAGAAGAAAGCCATACACTAGGTTTAGTGTATATTTTGGGATGTTAAAAGAAAATGTACCCCAAAACTTTAAGGGAAGAAAAACTTATATGTATACAAAAAATAAGGTTAAATACAATGAAGGGATAGACTATGACTATAAAAATGAAAAAAAAATTTTAAAAAACGTATTGATAAGATAAAATAGTTAAATAAAAGGTTAAAAAAGGGAAGAGGAAAAATTTTAAAAATAGAAAAAGAAAAAATAATGAAAATTTTAAAAATTAAACTTTGAAAGACTAAAGAATCATGGGGGGAAAGCCATGAATTCTATGTGCTGTTTTCCCCTAGCATTGGTATTTTGCAGTTCATTCATCAGTAGACTTGGTCTTGGCTGGACGGTCTTGCTGATCTTCTGCAGGAGGGGCCCGTGGCCCTGATTCTCAAACATCTTTGCCTGAGGAGGAACTGCAGCGCCCTTGCCAGGGGCCGGGCTAAGCGATGTGCTCGGGTTCGCGCTCGGAGCTTTGGTTCCCTGAGCGCTTTCCGTACCGCGGTGGACGACGGGAATGAAGATGGCGGCCGCCGGTCTCTGGCCAGAGGAGCGGAGAGCTGGGGCCCACCCTCAGTGCGCCCTCGGAGAAAAGCCGTCAGTCCCTCCCCTCTCCTTGGTCTCTGGCCGCGCTCCGAGCTCCCCCGGCTTGTGACCCAGCGTTTCTGTCTCTGGCGCGGGGCCCCATTTGGAGTCTCCAAACCCGGCGGATCCTGCCGCGCGGCCAACCTGCTCCTCCCAGAGAAGGAACGGGCCTCCCCGGCCCTGCCGCTTGTTGACGGCGCCGCGGACCGCGGGTATGAGGACCCCGAGCTGGGAGCCCCTCCTCGGCTCCGTCTCCGCCCCCGGCTGCCCGCTCCGACACCCGGACCTCTGCCGCCCTCGGACACGCCCGTCCTCCTGCGACCCTGAGGGACCCGCGACCACACGGTCCCCGCGAGGCCCCCACCCCGCGGCGCCCCTGGAGCGACGTCCCGCCGCGCAGACTTCGGATCGTTGGGATTCGGCCGCGCTGCTCTCCCCGCGGGTAAGTGGCCGACGGAGGCCCCTCCGACCCGGTGCGTCTTCCCGCGCATACACCGCGTCAGCTTCCCTCTCCGCGCGCGCGACCTTCCGGAAAGCGGTCGTTCTTCTGTTCCCAGAATCGCCGCTGCTGAGCTCCTAGGTGTTCAGGGGGTCTGGTCGCTGTCCAGCCGAGCTCCGGGGGCGCCCCGGGCGCGTGGCCGGCTCCCGCGCAGGTGGCGGGTTTCCTCTGCGCACGGCTGCGGCGGCGTCTGCGCGCTCTAGACCCCGCGATGCTGGGCCACCGAGTCTGGAATGTCCGTGTTCCTTTCGTCTCTGACCCAAGAGTTGTTTAAAATAGACTCGCTTCGATGGCACATGGTAGGTTGCTTTTTGGTTTGTGTCCTAAGTTCAGTCTTACTTTGTAACGTTTTGCTTGGTGATCAGAGAGTCTTTTTGCTATTTCTGCATTTTGGAACTGGTACAGAAATTTCTAACCTGACACGGTTATCTTTTGCGGCTAGACCCTTGGTGGGCGTTCGAGAAAAGGTCGATTCTCTGTGTTTATGATTCAGGATTGATATAGGATCTTTCGCACACAACCCACACACGCACACGCACACTTACCTTTGTCTTTGCTGTGTCTTAAATTCTTACTTGCTTTCTGATTCTTTGATGTCATGCTGACAAAGGTGAATTAAAGTCTTCTACTACTCATCCTGCAAAAGAATGTTTTCTATTAGTACCTAAGCCAGTAACTGTCTTATACTTTGTTGTACTTTACCATTTTGATGCTACTCTGTTACATGGAATATATACTGTATTAATTTTCCGTTGCTGTGTAACAAATTGCTACAAGCTTAACGGCTTAAAAACCACCCATTTATTTTCTGACGGTTTCTGTAGGTCAGAGGATCCGGCTCTGGGTAGGATCTCTGGAGGCTGGAATGGAAGTGTTGGCAGGGAATGGTATCTCATTTGAGACTTAGGATCCTCTCCAAGCCTTCGGGTTGGCAGAAATCAGTTCCTTGAGACTATGAAACACGACCACTCTTGCTGGCTGTGTCTGAGTGCATCTTTCAGCTCCGAGAAGCCATCCCCGGACACATGGGCAGCGCCTTCTTACGCTCCAACATTTGGCTTTCATCTCCCACCTTTAGACCTAGACTTGTGTCAGGCCCGCTTGGGTAATACACATTTTATTAACTCAAAGTCAGTTGCCTAGTGGAAGACTAAAACTGTAAAATCCCTTTTACCATATTATGGAACATAGTAATATCCCGTCACAGCCAGAGCCACAGCCCATATCCTCCATTACCTTTACAGCATCAAGGGGAGGGCGTTACTCAAGACAGATACTGATAGACAAGAATATTGAGGCACGTGCAATTCTTCCTATGTAGATTTTTGTAATTATTTTATCTTCATTATGGTTTGTAAATTTTTTTCATTATGTACTGCTTTAAAAAATCACATTTAATGCTTTAACGTTTATTTCGAAGTGTGGGATTCAAGGCTATCTGGATTAAGATCTCAACTCCTAAATTGTTTTCATGATTGCTTGTTTACACTTTCCTGGAATGCTTTGGTCCCATCTTTTTATTTACAACCTTTTTGAGAAATTTTATTTTATAAATGTCCCCAATATTTAGCATATTTAGGGGGTATTATTTGTAATTCATCCAGATTCTTTTTTTCTTATAGGTGAGTTTTGATTTATTTACATAACATATGTGGATTTTACTTTTGTTGTTTTGTTTAAGAAGACTTTTTGTAATGTATTTATTTCTCAGAACTTTAGAGTGAATCTTTTGATTCCCAACTGTGACCAAGGATGAAATTTTTGAAATCAAAGATGAGTTTTTATTTCCTCCCCTCTGTCATTCACCATATAATTTTAATTGATTACTTGATGAAACTTTATGCCTTTCTGTTTGTATTACAGTTGACCCTTGAACAATATGGGTTTGAACTGTGTGGGCCCACTTACACATGAATTTTTTTCAGTGAATACCATAGAGTACTGTTAGTGTATTTTCTCTTCCTTACGTTCTTAATAATGTTCTTTTCTCTAGCTTACTTGATTGTAAGAATATAAAATGTAATACAAATAATATACAAAATATATGTCAGTTGACTGAGTCAGTAAGGCTTCCACTCGACAGTAGGCTATTAGAAGTTAGGTTTGGGGGACTCAATAGTTATATGTGCGTTTTTGACCACACAGAGGTTGGTGCCCCTAACCACTGTGTTGTCGAGGGTTTATTGTACCTGATTAATTATTAACCCCTAAGTTTTAATACTGATGAAATCAATGTCCTGATATTACCTTCCCTGTTATTTTCTAGTTTTTATGTGTTAATTTTATCATTTCTATATTTTCAATGTTTATAATATTTCCATTCAATTCTGAAATAATAATTATAATAATCTTCACTTTCCTTTATGTCTTAGTTCGGTATCAAGCTAAATTCACTGTATACTGCCATGCCTTGTCCCTTCATATCTAACTGGGTTAAAGTTCACTTTCTGTTAGTCTATTGAAGAAGGGAGTCACACTCCTTAAGTTCTTTTGTGTTAAAAAAAAGTGTGTTACATTCACTCCAAACTGAACTCTGGCTGGACATAGCATTCTCAGGCCACATGTTTTTCCTCAAGGATTCTGGAAGCACAGCTCCATTGTCATCTAGCGTTGCTATGGAACGACAAAGGTGAGCTGAGTTTTTTCTTCTCTTGTATAGGTTAATGGAACATTTTTCCTTTCCCTGGATTTCCAGTTCTTTGTCTCTGAAAATCAGTAACTTTACTGGGATATAACTCACCATTGGTTGTCTTGAGTTAATTTTTCTGGGGACATAATCTGCTTTTCAATCTGTATAATCATGGGAAGTTTTATTAAAATTTTTATTGAAATATTTTCTTCTCTTCTGCCATTTTGGTTCTCTTCCTTGGTGATGCCAATTGTCTTATATTCGATCTCTTTTAAAAAGTCTTTCTAGTTGACGCGATCTTGTCCTTAATGCTCCTTATCATGTTTTAAGTAATGTTTATTTTCTTTGTACTATTTCTGAAAGGCCCTTTAGTTTTGTAGAATATTTTTTCCCATCCACTCTTTTCTCCTAAACTCTTATATCTCTATTTTGAGATCATATTATCTAGATAAAGTATTTTTCATCTGTTCTGTGAAAAGTTTTTAAAATTATGTAATTATAATTTATTTTTATATTACCTTTCTGTTCTTTTTTCTTGTGAAATCTTTGTTTACATCCTCTGTTGATTCCTCTTTAATTATTACTCAGTATTGAACGAGGTGAGCTGTCCTCAGAATGAATGTTTGCTGGTCTTTCACATGGAGGAATTCCCTTCCTGACCTAGAATCGTGTGTGTGAACTGCTCTTTTAGAAGCCTTATTCTTCTCTTCTCCATTATTTGCTCCTGGTGACTTCGAAGCTACAGAATTTTTCCCATCCATCCTGACCCATCTGCAATAATGGCTTATCTTTGTGACTCATGCAGCCACACCAGCTGATCCTGGATTCAAAACTAGAACCAAAGAGTATTCGTTCCCAGGGAGGTATTTCTGGATCCAAATATGTGAACAAAAGCTTCATTCCAGAGATGATGTATGTGTTCACAATTTAGTTCTTTTTTCATTAATGGAGTATTTTCAGATATTTCGAACATTTCGTATTTTACTAAGTGGATACTGCTAGTCTACCCTACCAAAGGCTTTGCTTTAGCAAAAATTTATTCTTTAAAATTCTCACAGGATTAAATGCATACATGAATAAATTTTAGGACGATCCAGAATTGTCACCTTGATACAAATTTTGTTATTCTGTTTCTGTGTGTGTAGGGTTTATTTTAGTAAATAAATTTTGATTAGCAATTTTTTTTATGCCAAAACTATTTAGACCCATGGGCTTTTTACTACCTGATGGATTTGTTTCCTGACCCCTTGAAATCCAGCTTCAGTGAAGAAAATGAAGTGTTTTCTGGAGGAGAGTTTAATTTTAGACTTTGAGTGCTTGGGGTGGGACCAAACTTTGGTGAAAGTCAACTGATAGGTGGTTTAGTTGGCCATGAGGTAACGTAGGTGCTCATATACCTGCAAAGCAGGAGAAAATGTGGGCAGATGGTGGAAAAGATGATAGACGTGAAATTGGGAAGTCAGTTAACAAAGATGAAGTCTTCCAGTTGGCAAATTTGGTAAGAACTTTAGAAGATGGTGTATGGTGAAGTAAAGTCTAATATGCCCACAATTCTTTCTTTTAACAACAAAAACTAAGAAAAGGAGTCATGTTAGAAAGAAGACAGGCTTTGGGTTCCTCGGTGGCTCAGTTGTTTAGCCAACTGCCGTCAGCTCAGGTCATAGCCCTAGAGTCCTGGGATCCAGTCCCGCATCAGGCTCTCTGCTCGGTGTGGAGTCTGCTCCCTCTGACCCTCCCCTCCTCATGCTCTTTCTCTCTCTCCCAAATGAATAAATAAAATCTTTTAAAAATATATATTTAAAAAAAGAAAGAAAGAAGACAAGCTTTGATTGCCTAGAGGATTAGGAGAAAAAGTACTTACTTGTGTGTAACTTCTGTAATTGTCAGTAAGGCACAGTAGTGAAGAGATACTCAAGTGTTTGATCTCTTAGTCAAAGGTAAAATACTCTAGCGACTGAAGGAATCTTTAGAGATGTTGTCATTTGTCATGGTAACCATATGTTTCAGAGGTTCCATTCTGGAATGGATGTGGTTCCTGCCTATAAAGTGGCAGTTAATGCTCACCTGTCACTTGAAGAGGGAAGCTTCTGATTCATTCATTACCAGCACTAAAAGGTAGTTTTGAAAACCACCATCCCAATAGAAGGTGGGAAGTGAGTAGGAATAAAAATTCATGGAAAGGGAAAACTGATCAAGAATTATTAAGAGATACTTAAGCTGCCTTCAAGTCCTCAAAATGCAAACCAATGAAATACCATTTCACAACAAGTAAAAATAAAATGTAAGATATAATTCATATTCCATAAAATTCATTTTTAAAGTGTGCAATTCAATAGTTTAAAAATATGTTTTAAATAGAGTTGAGCAACCATCCAAACTATCTAATTTTAGAATATTTTCATCACTCCCAAGTGAAACCCTGTGCCCATTAACAATTATTCATTGTCTCCTTCCTCCAGCATCAGTCAGTCACCAATCTATTTTTTGTCTCCATGGATTTGCCCATTCTGGACACTTCATGTAAATGGAATTACATAGCATATAGCCTTTTGTGGCTGCCCTCACTCACTCCACACAGTGATTTCAAAATACATCCATGGTGCAGCGCGTGTTGGCACGGCCTTCCTTCGTGTGGCTCCTGTTCCATGGCATGGATCTGCCACACTTGGCTTATCTGTTTATCGGTTACTGTACACTTGGGTTCTTTTGTCCTTTGTGGCCATGATGACTAACACTGTTATGAACATTTATGTACAAGGTTTTGGGTAAGCATGTTTTTATTTCTTTTCTGAGAAGAAGAGTTGCTGGTTCATATGGTAACTTTATTTTTAATGTTTCGAAGAACTACAAATTGCTTTCCAAGATGGCTTCACCATTTCAGAATCTCATCAGCAATGTCTGAGGGCTCCAGTTTCCCCATATGCTTGCGAACAATCGATATTGTCATTTTTACTACTATTATTATAGCCTTCCCAGTGGGTGTGAAATGGTATCTCCTTGGAATTTTGATTCGTATCTCCCTAACAACAGATGATGGTTGGCATGTTTTCTTTTTCTACTAATTAGCCATTTGTGTGTCTTCTTTGGAGATAAGTCTACTTATGACCTCTGCTTATTTTTAAGTTGATTTACTTATCTTTTTGTTGTTGAGTTATAAGTGCTTTTTATATGTATTCTGGGTACTAGACACTTACCAGATATATGATTTGCAAATATTTTCTCCCGTTCTGTGAATTCTTTTTTCTTTAAAAGATTTGATTTATTTATTTGACAGAGAGAGAGACAGCAAGAGAGGGAACACAACCAGGGGGAGTGGGAGAGGGAGAAGCAGGCTTCCTGCTGAGTAGAGAGCCTGATGCAGGGTTAGGTCCTGGGACTCAGGGATCGTGACCTGAGCTGAAGGCAGATGCTGCTTAATGACTGAGCCACCTAGGCACCCCATTCTGTGAATTCTTAATAGTAGCCATTGAAGCATGACAGTTTCTAATTTTGATAAATTCCAATTTATCTATTTACTCTTGATATTTACTCTTGTTTTTGATGTCTCATCTCAGAAAAACTTGCTTAAACCAACTTCACTAAGTTTAAACCTATGTTTTCTTCTAAGAGTTTAATGATTTAGGTCTTACATTTAGGTTCTTTATGAGTTTTGAGTTAATTTTAGTACATGATGTAAAAATAGGAGCTTAACTTCATTCTTTTGTATATCTATTTATTGCTACCATTTCTTAAAAAGGCCATTTTCCCCCTATTGAATGGTCTTGACATTGTTATTGAAAATAAATTGACTAAAATGGTAAGGATTCATTTCTGGATACAGTTCTGTCTCACTGATCTATATGTCCATCCTATGTCAGTATTACACTATCTTGATTACCATAGCTTTTTATTTAATTATTATCAATTAATTATCAATTAATTAATTTAAATATTTTATTTATTTATTTGACAGAAAGAGACACAGTGAGAGAGGGAACACAAGGAGTGGGGAGTGGGAGAGGGAGACGCAGGCTTCCTGAGGAGCAGGGAGCCCGATGCGGGGCTCGATCCCAGGACGCTGGGGTCATGACCTGAGCCAAAGTCAGAAGCTTAACCCACTGAGCTACCCAGGTGCCCCAACTGTGGCTTTTTAGTAAGCTTTAAAGTCACTCACTGTGAGTCCTCCAACTTTGACCTCTTTTTTCAAGATTGTCTTGAGCATTCTGGGTTCCTTCCATTTCTGTATGTATTTCTGGATCAACTTGTCAGTTCCTACAGTGAATACAGTGGGGATTTTGGTAAGGATTACCTCAAGTTGGGGAATGTTGCCATCTTAATGATATTACGTTCTGATACATGAACAGGGGATGTCTTTCCATTTATTTATCTCCCATTGTTTTGTGGTTTTCAGTCTACAAGTCTTGTATTTCTCCCATTAAATCCACACCTAAATGTTTATTCTTTTTAATGTGATTCTGCAATTGACTTGTCTTCATTTTATTTTTTGATTGTTCACTGCTAATGTGTAAAAATATAAGTGATTTTTACATACAAGATCTTTTTTATCTACAATGAGAATAGTTTTGCTTCTTTCTTTCCACCTTGAATGCTTTTCTTTACTTACCTAATTATCTTGGTGAGAAGCTCCCATACCATGTTGACCTTGTAGATGTGGATGGAAGTAGTGAAGGATTTCAATCTTTTACCACCAAGTATGGTATCAGCTGTGGGTTTTCCTAGATTCTTTTTATTAGGTTGAGGAAGTTCCCTTTTATTCTTAGTTTGTTCAATGTTTTTTAACATGAATGAAATGGTGTTAAGTTTTGTCAAATGTTTTTTTGAGTTGATTGAGGTGCTCATAAGGTTATTGTTTTTTATTATATTAACATGGCATTTTGCCTTGGTTTTTGGATGACAAATCAATATTGTCTTTACAAAATAAGTTCTGCTTGATCGTGGAATATAATCCTTTTTATATGCTGCTAGATTCTACTAGCTATTGCTAGATTGCTACTATTTTGTTGAGGAATTTTTACATCTCTATTCATAAAAGTTATTGATCTATAGTTTTCTTGAGATGTCTTTACCTGGTTTTGGTGTCGAAATAATGCTGGGCTCATAGAATGAATTGGGCAATGTTCAGTCCTTTTTTTTTTTTTTTTTTTTTTTGAGAAGGGTTTATAAAGAATTGATGTTGATTTGTCTTTAAATACTTGGCAGAGTTCACCGGTAAAGCCATCTGGTCCTGAGGGGGGTTTTTTGGTAGGAGGGTTTTGATTATTAATTTAGTCTCTTGTTAAAATTCTATTCAATTATTTTCTACTTTTTGAGAAGTTTTGATAATATGTGTCTCTCTAGAAATCTGTCCCTTTCATCTATGTTATTTAATTTGTTGTTACACAACTGTTCAGCATATGCCCTTATAATCCTTTCAATTTCTGTAAGGTTAGTAGTAATGTCCTCTCACCATTTATTTTAGTCATATGAGTTTCTTCCTTTTGTCTTGGGCAATATAGCAAAAGGTTTATCAACTGATAATCAATTATCAATTTATCAGTTGCTGTCTTTTCAAACCAAAAACTTTTGGTTTCAATTAGTTTCTCTTCCCCCCCACCAACTCTTTTTCATTCATGTTCAGCCCAAGCTTTATTGTATTTTTCTTTCTGCTAGTTTTGGATTAGTTTGCTTTTTTCTTACTCTGGTTTTTAAGGTACAAAGTTAAGTTGTTGACTTGATATCCCTTTGCTTTTTTTTTTTTTTAAAGATTGTATTTATTCATTTGACAGACAGAGATCACAAGGAGGCAGAGAGGCAAGGCAGAGAGAGAGGAGGAAGCAGGCTCCCTGCCGAGCAGAGAGCCCGATGTGGGGCTCAATCCCAGGACCCCAGGATCATGACCTGAGCCGAAGGCAGAGACTTTAACCCACTGAGCCACCCAGGCGCCCCTCCCTTTGCTTTCTTAACATAGGTATTTACTCATATAAATATAGCCGTTCACACTGAAGGAGCTTGAGTCAGGTAAAGTGAACCCTGTGAATGGTAATTTTTAGGGGGATAACAAGGCAAAGAATGATGGCTCCTTGGAGGACTTGGGGGAAGCTGTAAACCTATTCCGCCATTGCTAGTGAGTCTGGGTTGCTGATTTTCATAGCTACTGTGATTTTGAGGTTGATTTTCAGCCTTTTTTTTTTTTTTTTTAATAAACACTCCTTAGATGATTGCAAGCCTTTGACCAGTTCCCCCAAATTCTTGGAAAAAATTTGATTTTGATAATTTTGCCTGTGTTCTTGTTGCTTTTATGGAGGAACAGAGTTTTAGAAGTCCTTCGTCCACCCTTATAAAAGTACTTGCACTGTCTATTTTCAATAGGAAAAAAAGTTGGAAAAGATATCTTGCAGTAAAGAGAATAGACAAATAAACTGTGATCTCTTCATATAATGGCATTCAGCAGTTAAAATAATGTAACTAAGATTATGTATCCATACATGAATAGTTATAAAAAACAGTGAAGAATGGTACCTACAGTACAATAATATTTATATAATTAAAACACACACTGAATAATATTTTTGATGGGTGCATATATTGAGAGCAAATTGTTTCTACAAAACATTGGCTGGGTGGATAAATACCATATGCGTGATGGTGATGGGGAACAGGATTGGAATGAAGAAAAAAAAATAAGACCAACTTTTTCCATAATATTTTCTTTATTTTATTAAAGAAGACATGTGAGTGTATGCTATATTATTTTTTGTGCTTTTTTTCTATGTAAAAGTTAGGAAGAAAGAAAAAGTCATAATGGATTGGATTCTTCTGTTGTCCGAGAATTCATTTAACTTTAATTTTTTGTAATCTGTGGGTTTAGAGAAAACAAAAGACAACAGTAAGATAAATAACTGTTGAACCACAATTGTGTCTGTAATAAAATGATTTTGAAATGGCTTTCAAATCTGGAATGCCAAATTCTGTTTTTCATTTTGCTTTTAAATAATTACAAGTTCAAGCCAGACAGAAAAATGTGAATCGTTGGATTTCTTTCTTTCTAAAAATCTCCATAGCCTGTCTCTGCTCCAGCCAAGGAGAAGAAACTTTTGGCGTTGCTTCTCTTTTCCCCATAGTGTTCATCTGTAACCCCTTCATAACTTCCAAAGGTAGGAAAGGGAGCAGCTTGACAATTACAACCTCTCGAAAGAACACAGCATCTCTGTTCCAGAGATTTCTGACATTTGATCAGTGATGTGGGAGCACAAATATCACCTGTTTTACAAGTAGGAAGTGGAAGAATCTGAATCTCCATGCTACAAAGACGTTTTTCTTACATGATTATTTGATGAGGTTAAAGGTGAAAAGCCAACCACAAGCCTATCTCCTTCAGGCCTGGGAATTCAGAGAAAAAAGTGGAAATGTTCTCATTACACGACGGAGCCACTAGGTGTCACCAAAGATAAAATTTGTAGCTGCGAGCGGTTACAGCTGCACCAGCAAGAGGCCATGAGACTCGCCACGTTAGTGGAGAAAACACACTCTACTTTTAGGTGAGAAATGGAAAGAGGCCGCCCTCCAGCCCAGTACACCCAAATGGTTTTAGACCCTCTCTTTCATATCTGTGTGCGGACTCATTTGGGTTGGTGTAACCTTTTAGCAGAAAAATAACTCCACGGCTCGCAACTCAACAATTATGTTATATGATGACGGTTAATAAAACGAGGTTAAAATTCCAAGCTTCAAGTGCTGGAGTTCCGCCTGGGAATGTGTCTAAAATTTCAACAGCTGCCCCCAGGTGGTATGAGGCAGACCCATCAAATTCTCTTTAGACAAGAGACATGAGATAAAGATTTTTCTTTTTCAAATCCACTTCTACTGTTTGCTTTGATTTTTTTCCCCTCCTACATCTTTATTCTAAAACCCATAACTGGCAAGCAGTACGAATTCAATGCATATTTGTGGAAGGAATCGTAGGAATCGTGGGAAGAAAACTGTTTATTTAGTGCCTCTGTAAGCCCTGGTCTCTGCAACTTTCTTATATTCCTGTCTTACATAAAATTACTGAAAAATCCCATGAGGTAGTTATTGTAACCGTTGCTTTATACAAGCAATGCTCATGGGATATAATGGCAGATGATCTTCTCTTTTATTCTCATTGTTCCTCCAAACACTATTCAGAAGAAAAGCTCTTTCTCTGCTTTTGAATAAAATCCCCAGGTGCACTGTGACATTTCTGATCTCTTATATAATCTCTTTATTATCATGGCTTAGTAGTTAAAACTGTCCGATTTCATGTAATAACTTATTGCAATCATAATCACAGCTTTCTTCTCCCCCAGACTACGGCTGGTGTTGGTCTGGCCACCTCCAGGAGGTGGTACGGTATGCTTCTTCCCTTTCTCATTGAACTCCTTAATGTGGGTCGGGCAGGGTGGGGAAACAGGAGAGCTGAGGGGGGCAGTCAAGTTTCTCTCTTTGAGAAGTGCTTTGGAGGTATTCAGAGGCTCCTCCTAGAAACAGCTGACCGCACTTCCCAAGATGTAAGCTAAGCATTTCCTTCGGGTTGGCCATTCTCCCTCAGTTTTTTATAGACTTGGTATTCTTTAACATACTTTAAATATTTCACTTATATACTTTTCTTTCCTTTAATGTATTAAATGCTATGGCATTTTCTTCTGTAATAATAGAACTTCCAAATTTTAGCTAAGCACATGGCTGCTTGGAATAAGGACTACATTTCCCAGCCTCCTTTATCATGGTCCATGTACAGATTCTTGGAGCCATCTGGAAATTAAGAGACTCTCTTTGTCTTTTTTTTCCTGTTTCCTACTTCCGGCATGATAATTGCAGACTGGACAATGAGGTGGAAGCCCTGTGCTGAGTGAGGGCTTTGATGGTCACAGAACTGACTTAGCAGCCTTCTCAGTGTATCCCGGGACTGTATTCATAAACACATAGATTCTAATCTTCTGTTCTAAGTTTTTGTCAGATGCACACAAACAAAATCCTAACTGAGAAAAATATCCAGTGAAGTGAGATTTAGTTTGAGGAAAGCTTTTGCTAATAAATAAAGTCACCAACTGAACAATGAAAGTGTTTTCCTAATTGGCAGATAAAAGGTAGAGAAAATATCCCTAGTTTTAAAATTATTCTTTCATAAACCTCACTTAAATCTTTGGTGTCACTACTGATTATCTGTTTGACAAAATAAGTGAATAAATAACAGGCATTATTACTGGAAGACATTTTAAACAACCAATCATACTTAGACTTATGACTTATTTTTCGAAAGTAACACTTTTGTGTTTGTAATTTTATATTACACATTTGTTGTAACATGGGTTTCTTGGGAAATTGTTCATAGATCTTATGGTAAAATGCATTTTGACACTATTTCATGGTGAGTCTCAAGAGAACAGCCGAGGAACAAGAGAACCACCACCACTGCTTCTCTTGCTGGATGGTGGACACCCGAAGGAGCAGGAAGGCAGTGGGGGAAGGGAGGGGAGGGGAGGGAGAAGAGACGTTGGTTTCTTATTAATGAAAACTTTAAGAAGTCTTACCCATCCCCTGTCTATCAAAGAAACTCCCTTGTTTTCTCCCTCCATGTTTCCCCCTTTTTTCCTCTCTATTTTCCTTTAATTTAATTATTTATTTGCTTTTTCGGGGGGTCATGTTTCAAAATAGAAAGGACATGGTTTGGATGAACAGGGAGTTGTCTGATTCTTTTATTCCCTGACATTTAATTATAGGAATGGCAAATATATGAAACTAAAAATAATACCTAGTGGAAAACCATACCTAATGGAAAATCAACAGGAATGCAGCCCATTGGCACCGTTCTTGGCATGAACATTATAGTTTAGTCCCGTTTTATTTGTTATTTTATTTAGTTATTTCAGACTTTTCTTTTAATTAATAGGAAAATCTCTTTAAGACTACAACAGATAATTATGCAAGTTTTGGTAGATCAAAACAAAACAAAACAAACAAGCAAAGAAAACCTTTCCACCTTCACACTGAAGAAAATTCCCCAAACAATAGGCCTTAATTTGAAGCGGGGAGGGGAGCTAGTTATATAGCATTTTCATTTAGACATGGTGATTCTTAGGACAGATTATTGAATTTAGAATGAAATTCTTGTACTGGGAAATGGGGAAAAAAGAGCGAAGTCATCAATACTTACACCACAGCTACTGCATCCCATTGTTTGGCAGTTGGAGAAGTGTTGTGAAGGGACTCAGGTTTCCATGCAAGTCTTTAAATATGAACAATCGATGATATTCTTGGGACCAGGTGTTTATTTTTAAAAGACTTTGTAAAATGTAGGGCACAGAACACTATATAATATTTTTTTGGCCTTTTATACTACCAAATTTCAGAAGTAGATAGAAAACATAGAAACTCATTTACATTCAATAAAAACAAAGAATGACCTCAAAAACAGGATCTACATAAACACCCGGAGCCAGTTGTTGATTTCCTGAGCATTAAAGGAGTGAAAACACCGAAGAATACTTTGATGGGATTATAAGTATAAAAACATAGAGACTAAAGATTCATCAGTGAGAAAAGGAAACATTATTACTCTCATAGTCTCCTTTTACTATGGGAAGACAGACAATAAACAAGCAAATGAATACAAAATGTAGCGTGCCATATAGTTATAAGTGTTACAAGTTAAAACAAAGTTAGAGGAGGGGCAGAGATTTGGGACATAAGAGGAGTGAGTGTAATTTGCAAAGTACTATGGGTAGCAGATGTTTCGGTGAGAAAGTGATGTTGAGGCAATGGCCGTGCATCTACCCGGCCAAGGGGCATTCCAGGGGAGGAAACGGCAAGTGTAAATGCTCTAGGGCCGGATCATGCTTGCACGTCCCAAAGACCATCAGGGAGACCACTGCAACAGGACGTAAGTGAGGCGGGGTCAAGCACTGGAAGAGGTAATAGGGCGATGTCATTAGGCTGGTAGAGAGAGCATCACTGTGTGTGAGAAGAGAAGCCACTGGGAGCTTTGGGCAGAGGGAGGACACGTTTTGACATACCGTTCTGAGGCTGTTTCGAGAACAGTGTGAAGTCAGCCTAACACCAAAGCACACAGCAGGTGGTCGTAATCATTTAGGCAAGAGGTGGCGGTCCTGGGCCAGAGCGGAAGCAGCGCACGTCGGAGCACAGGGCTTCTGTGGCAGCTGATGGATTCGATGTGGAGGGTGAGAGAAAGTCCCGAGCGAACAGAAGGATGGACGTGCCAGTCTGTAGGATAGGGAGGCCTGAGGCGGAGAGGAGCAGGAAAGGAGATCAGGTCTATACAGCGATTAGGCAGATGGTCTCATAGAGATGCTGAGCAGAGAGTTGGATCTGAGAAATTAGTTTTATGATCAGGATGCATCACAAGTCTCTGGGAACGGTACGGATTAGACCACAAACAGTACAGGCAAAGCTGGTTATTCAGGGGAGAAAGGTTAAAACTTAAACCCACATAGGACAGCAAAAGAAATATAAGTTAGATTAAAGACATAAATGTCTGAAAACATAAGAGCAAAAATGGTGGGAAAAAATCAAAAGGGAAAATATCGATAGATTTGGCATCTACGGATTTGATATATCAAAAACATAAAATGTGAATAACACACTTAGAGGAAATGTTTCATAGATATGACAAGCATGGGTTGATAGTCTTATCCCTTGACAGATCAGTGTTCAAAGGACTAAGATCCAGTATAAAAAAAGCCAAAGGTCATGAAGATACAATTGTATTGAAAAAGAGAAGGCCAAGAAAGTGATTCTAAGTGCTCACACCGACCAGTAATCAAAATGCCGAAAATTACACCAAGTGCCCTCCTGCCCTTTTTTTTTTTTTTTTTTTTTTTTTTGCTTATCAAGACGGGTGTTCCCAGCAGCACTGCAGGGGACTTCAGAATGGTGCTGCAGTCATAAGCTGTCACGCAGTGCTGGGGGCACATGTTTGGACCTTCCTGTCACTAAATTAGGTGACATAGATCTAGACCCTTGGAAGAGTTCTTACCTTGTGATACCACAATCACACTTACAAAGATCTAAAAGAGATAGAGACTCATTCAAAACCTTGTCTACAAAGGTCTTCCTCCTAGTGTTATTTATATAGTGAAACAAAGCAATAATGTAAGTATCAACAGAAGAAAAATGGTTACCTTGATTGTGAGGCACACCTAAAATCAAAGAATTCTGTGCAGCTATTGGAATTTTGTTTTGGAGAAATCTTAAAGATGGTGAAACTCTAAAAATGTAATTTTTAGTAAATAAATTCAGAATACAAAACTATGTACGTCGTGAATCTAATGACATAAACACTAGAGGAATAATATGTAAGACAAAAATAGTTCCCCATATAAAAATTAGTGGGCACTTAGTATACATAATTTGGAACATATAAAAATGAAAGACTAGACAACAGAAGTTATCCACAACCCAGATATGGAAGGGAGGCCATCTTAGACCCTCAGGCACCAGCCAAGCCAGCTCCAACCTGGAAAACCTCCCAGGCAACCCACAGGGTTGACAAATAGTCAATATTGAAAAATAATAAATCTTTGCTCTTTGAAGCTAGTACAGCTGATGTGGTTTGTTACCTCACAAAAGCTCATTGATAGGCTTAGTTACTCAAGCTCAGGGAACAACTGTTCTTTTTTCCATTATTAAGGTATCTGAGAAAGGAAGGATCTCATTCTCAGTAAAAAGGTGGTGGACGTGAACCAGCAGGCAAAGGGCACACCTTGTGCTCCCTTATCTCAAGAAGAGCAAACTTTATCAGGGATGGAAGCTTCTTCTGGTCAGCTTCGGTTGGTAACAATCTCACACCGGCCCTCACCAGAGCTTCCGTGTTTCCCCAGAGCTGCCTGCCTCCCGTCGCTTCCTCCACAGCCCTTGTAAACCTCCAGGTGCCCCTCTAGGCTATGTAACGGAAAGAAGGACTGGATCCCGGCTCATTGAATCAACACAGTCCTATTTCAGGGTAGAGGAAAGCAACTGACAACCAAACACCTTTCGTCAGGTGCCTAAAAAGGAAAGGCAGAACATTTAAATGGCATTTGAGTGCTGGAAAAACAGGTTGTCATTTCTTGGCAACACATTCTAATGCTTTCTTAAGGACCTTGGGTGGAAATTTTTTCCCTCCCTTCATTTTTCAGCCCATTTATACTTTCAGGGAAATCGAATCCCTATATTTCTGATTCATTTACACTTAACTCATTGTAGCGTTTTCCAAGACTGTTTCCAGTGGGCCTTTAAAACACAATTCCGCTTCCCAAGAGAATGAGCTCCAGTCCTGCCACCCCAGACAGCACACACACAGAGGAAAAATCACTGGAACGCAGCTTCATGGGGGAAATAGGTCTCAGCCAGATAATTTGCTTTGTTGGTCCCCACGCTCAGTAGAACTCAACAAAGGAAACCAGAATGTCCCGGTGGCCCTAAGGAACTAGGAGTTAGTTTGGTGGGGAGAGACAACTAGAACCATCTGGAAATGATAATGGACTCCAGGCCTGTGAGGGTGCACACATCACCTCATCTGACTGAGTAGCCTATCAGAAACAGCTAAAACTGTAGCCGGGGCATCGGGGTACAAGCGTCGTGACTCCTAGAGTCCCAGACAGACCAAGTTTGGCCATTTACTGCTGACAAAATCCAAAGGGAGACAGAAGAGTGATGGTGAAATGAGAAAGGAATTTATCTCAGTGAGGTCAGCAGCGAGAAGACAGCAGACTAGTGGCTCAAAGACTCTCCAACGTGCTGAAAATACTTCTGGGTTTATATAAGGGAAATGTAGGGCAAAGGTGGATATGTGTAGGTAGGCCAGCAAAAGTCACATCTGTGAGTGTCCTGGAGTTGGTCACGGGCAGGGTCTTGCTGGCTCAGGGGTCGTTTGGTTTGCATCCCATCTGGGGATGCTTTGCCCTCAGGGTCTCCCGCCTGCGCCAACAGACAGAGCTGGAAGAAGAAGGTAGAGAGGATGAGGGCGAATGGGAGGCGGCCGAAGGCTTTGCTCACAGTTACTCACTAGGAGCAGCCTTCGCAGCCAGGAATTGGTTTCTGCTCGCCAGGACGGGATTAAGTAATCTCTTGGATGGCAGTGAACACACTCGATCTGATGGACACTTGCAGAGAAGGGCCCTCAGCTATCTCAGAGAAGCGTGGTCCGACCTCCTTTCCTAAATCAGTCCAACCACCTGGGCCCTGTCCCAGTGTCCTCTTGAGAGAAGCTCATTCATCGAGTGCCCACTCTCTCTGGTCGTCTTGCTCGGTTATTGCCTTCGGGTCAGCGTTGTAAGCATGCACCACTCTCCATTTAAAGCCCCTTCCTTAGCTCTCAGTCTACTTAGTCTACCTTCTCCCTTGCAACTAGTTAGTCTAGTCTAGCCCTAACTCACACTACCCATACTTTGATTCTCAACTGCTTCGCAACCTGTCTTTCACCTCTACACACACAAACTTTTTCTTGCTAAGCTTGGCCCAAGATCTTCATGACCAGTATATTGAGCGGAATGGGCCTGTTGTAAGGACAAGCTAAGGTGAGTTGGCTCCTTGGTGGGTCAGAAACTGCATTGGACCGAGTTGTCACACAAAGAAAACATATTTTTAGCAAATAAGATCACAGGGAATGGCTTCCAAAGCTGTCACTCTCTGAGAGAGAGTGAATGAGCTCCTTTTGTCTAGGGTTAGGATGAATACCTAGAGAGAGGAGCCTTGTCATCCTGTGTAGAGGCAGGCACGAGGTCACACATGTGCCTTAAGGAAACATGGCTATACATACACTGCATGGTGTGTAAATGAGGCTGAGCCTCCTCCTGGGGGGGGGGGGGGGTCTAGTATTATCACGAAGTAAAGGTAATTGTAGGTCATGCCAGAAGTCACTCCATGGTCCATCTGCACAGCCATGAGTCAGGTTTAGCTCCATTGGTCTGGGTGATCTGTGCCTGTGGGAGGTCTTCTCGGAACAGTTGCCATCACCTGGGGGCGGAGGGTCCTCAGGTTTTATTTGTCTGAGTTAAGAAGAAAGCCAGAAAGAAAAGCTTACAGGAAAAGGCAAGACAAGGGTGAGTGAGTTTAGGCAGATGGACAGTAAAGGCCAGATCTTGGGGTCTAGCTGGTGACAGTCGCACTGCACATCACTCTTGATGTCTCTGCTGCATTGAACATGAAAGAAGTGTCTCCCTATAGTGATGTATCCCCAACAAGGAAGCTCAGTTGAGCTTCTGTGTCCAGAATTTTATTGGGGCTTCATTACATAGTCAGGCTAATTGAATCATTGACCAAGTGATTGAACTAGATCTCCAGCCTGTCTTCGGTTCCTGCAACCCCCTAGGGAGGTAGCTGGTCTTCCAGCATAGCCAGAAACTATCTAGCGGCCCACCATGAGTCCTGTTGTTAGCATAAACTCAGATTAGTTCCCAGGGGTCCATCAGGAACAACAAAGACACTCTTATCAGTAAGGAAATTCCAAATGTTTGGAGGATCCCTCCCAGGGACCGGCAGCAAATACCAGCCAGATTCCGTTTTTACATAACACTCAGCTAAAACCTTTGTAGCCACACTGGAATTCTATGGGGAAGGGGTGGTTTAGAGAAGGGCACCAGGGTTTTCCCATGCATAGTAAGTGTTCATTAAAAAAAAAAAAAAAACCACCTGTGCATGAGAGATTTATAAAAACAAATTGAATACAACAATAATAGAAAGATATAGAATAATCATGACAGTATAATATGTAGGCATTAAAATTATGCTAAAGAATTTTTAAAGACATAAAAATACTGAAATAATATTAACGTTTTCCCGTGGAGAAAGAGTAGGCAAGGACCACAGAAACTGTGAGAACATCGGCGCTGGCCTCAGTTGGGAAGGAGTGCAGAATGGGCAGGGGCTGCGACTCTCCGGTAAACCCGGGTCCAGGCGCTGGACCCCAGGGGCAGGAGGCTCTCAAGTCCACACTGGCTGTAAGAGTAAAATGGTAAAGCTTTGTGTCATCTGCTATATATCAGCATGAGATAGGAAAGAAAGTTGCAACTCGCCTTCTGGAAGGCAATAATGAGGAAAAGAACATAAAACTGTTTCATGCTTTTATTTCTCCTGAGTTCAGACTATTTGGTTTAACGAGAGGAAGGAAAGACGGAGTGGGGTTTACAGTGGTTAGCATTTTTGTAGTGAATCTTATTTCCTTATGCCAACTTTTATTAGTAAATTTCACAGAGTTGTTTTTTTTTTTTTACAGTGAATGTGTATTTTTCTCTAAAAAAAAAAAAAATCCCATAAGTTACAAAGTGGTAACATGGCATTAAGGATGTTTTATTATTGTCTTTTCCCCCCTTTTTATTGCCCTCTTCCCCCTAGAAAAAAAGCAAAACATTTTGTGCATGTTCTACAAGGAAAAGGCTAGTTTTACACTTAGAAAAGACATTAAACAGTTTCAAAAAATAGGAAGTGATTAGCTGCCCGGCAAATGTTCATCTGAGAATTCTTCTCAAAACCAAGTTTTCTTGATGAATATTTAATGCTTCAGTGTGCAAAAATGTACTTTTCAGGTGACCCACACACCTATGGTGTCAAACTAGTTGCATTTGCACCTAAATTGGCTTTATCCATTACATTACTTTGGGGGAAATTTCCTCCCAGTTATGAGGTTTGTAATGAAGTTGTTACCCAAAATCTGGAGGCACAGATTTTACATTTCTTTGAAATGGTAAAGTGAAACTCAAAAAAAAAAAAAAAAGGAATTATTCTTGTATATGAGATGAGAACTTAGAGTATTTCCTAAAATAGTCCAGTAAAGTATTGTCAAATCAAGATTATTCCCGTGATAGAAAGGAAGTAATAATAGGGATATTCCAAATGTAGTTTTCACATTTCAGATGTAAAATGCTTTTATTGTATTTAATGTAATTTCTTATTTTGTATTAGATTTTTATTCCTTTCATTTCTTCATTTAGCACTGCGCTGTAGGATCAGGTTTGCAGCCTGCCCTGAAGATACTGTCCTTTGTCTTCCTTGTAAAGTTACTTTTCATAGGAATTAAGCTCTTTTTTAAGAGCCTGTCCTTCTTGTCTCCTACAGGAGAGTCTCTCTTTATTACATTTTTATTTCAGGTTCTAATCTGTCAGAATTAATATCCATAGGGCAGCAGTTTTCGGTGTCATCAACAGGTGATTTGTAGGTCTCTGAGACCCTATCAGGGAATCTATGTGGTCAAAACTACTTTCATAATAATTAGCTTAGAGTGTAAAAGCTTTGGTGGGTAAAACTGCGGGTCCTTTAGCATAAACGGTGCAGACCACATGGTTCCAGCAGGCGCCTGTTCACCAGCACAAAGAAACGAAACAGGCAAAGCTAGCACATGTCCTTTAACATTCTGGGTAACAAAAGGGAAAGCACACAAAAGCACTTCGGCTAGATAATGAAATAAGAGGAATTCTTACTTTTAAGGAAAAGCACACAGGATTATTTGAGTTGCGAGCTGAACTCTCCACTTTATTCATGAAATTTTTGTTGTTGTTTTACTTGAAGGAAGGAATGACACACTATTGTTAAACAATAAAATTCCACTGAGTAAATTTGGAGATCGAATTGGCTTTATTCAAGGATTCATGAATCGGGCAGCATCCCATCCAGCAAACAGAAAGGGGCTCCGAAGAGCCAGGGAAAAGGAAAAGTTTTTAAAGGCAGAGGAGGGGTCAGACAAGTCATAAATGAAAAAAAAAAAAAAAAAAGGATAATTTTGGGTCAGGTCATCTTTTGGGAGGAGACAAAAGGGTCTATAAGGTGGATTTTTTAACTAGTGCCTATCGGGGAATTCCAGACTGACTAGTTAAATTTGTATTCCTGGGGTGGGGGTATGGGGGGCGGAAACTGCATTTAAGTTAGACCTTATGTTTTGGTTTGGTGACATTGGCTAAGCACAAGTGACTCCATTTTGGGTCTGCTGTTTCTTTTTTAAGACTGGTTATTCAGACTTGGGTATTTGGCAGATATTTTCTCAAGAAGAAATGAAGTAAGTTTGTCACTGCAGCAAAAACAAGTATTTGTTGCCAATGATAAAATTAAAGGTTTCAAAAGAAAATTAGAATCTTGGAAAATTTTGCCTACCACCATGACTTTGACAGCTTCCCGATACATAAAAGCTTTTCTGATGAAATTGCTGGTGATATTAATAAATGTGATTTTGTGTCAATATTTGGAAGATCTGAAAAACTCAGTGAACCAATTATGTTTCAAATTACCAATGTACGATGTTACAAAATCAGGCATGAGGGGAAGAGCTCCTCACAGTAAAAGAAGACAAACGAATTTTAATGTCATAGCGTATGAAAAGTTTGTAGGCATGATTTCAGATTCCACATTGCCAGTAACTTTTAAGAAATCACAGCTTCTTAAATTTTAGTATAGTAACAAAGAATAGCGACAAATATGGGAAAGGCACCTGGAAAGAGATGGTGTTAAGGGGATGACAGGTGAGTTCAGTGATTACTAGAACAGCGGTTCTTTTGCAAGCATATTTCCTATGGAGAAATGTTTTGAAGACAGTAAACTGCTTTGTCAAAAATACTGCTTATTTTAGGAAGTGTTTCCCTGTGTGCAAATGGTCTCTGAGAGCAGTAACTGGTTCATAGTTTTCTTTCTCATCAGTAATTTACATGGGGAGGAGACATTAAAAAGGTTGATCAACCTTTCTCAAGGCCCATTTTGATTAACAGTACATTTTAAAGACAATATTTTGAATAATGACTTCATTTTTAATTTTCTTGTGAATGTTTCTTCAATTCAGCCACTGAAATTTCCCAAGAAGAACCGACCTATTAAGAGATGAGTTTAAAATTGTCTTTGAAATACATTTTAGCTCGCAAGTGTCTCACAGATTAAGGCTATGTTCTTGGCAATGCAAGAAACATACACCCTTCTTGAAAACTGTTTTTGGGAAAGAATATGCTTACTTTGGATGTTCCCTGTGAACAGTTAGGACACTCTCAAATAAAACAAATGTTTCCTTTATTTCAAGGCAACTGAATAATATTTTCAACTACCTCCAAACAGATTTCAGAAATGACTCATGCTACTGTCACTATTGAGTTCCTGGAGTGACCGTTCTGAGGGGTCTCACCAGCCACAATGATTATAGACACTAGCGTGTAGGGTTTGACCTACAAAATCCTTTGGAAACTTGACCCTGCAAAACAAAGAGATGAGTGATAGGGAATAACTCAGTTTCTTACTAACCAGGGACTGATTCTCTGGTGTCTGCTTTACCCTCCTCAAGCCCTACCACGCGGATTCCTTCCTGTTTCTCAATATTTAGGGAAATGCCAGAATAAAATAACTTGCAGCTCTAGTCATAATTAGATTCATGGAAGAATGGACTTTCCTTACAGATGCAGTGTTGGGATATAAGAAATATTTAACTTTTCTTGCTGGGATCTTAAGACCTGGTTCTGTGGGCTCTTTAAATGCCAGCTAGGTGATTTCCCAACACATTATTTGACCTCCCTGGGCCCTAGGTTTCTTCTTGATAAAAAAAAAGGATAAAGTAGATGCCAGTTACACAATTCTGTGATTTTTATGAAAACTGTCCTATCTTTGGTTCTTGGAGTCCACAGAAAAGAGCTGGCAAGTATTTCCAGACACGCCTGCTTTCCGCACCTTTGCAGACCTAAGCCCAATTTGCTTTTGCTGTGCTCACATCTGCTCTCAAAATCATACTCATTTCAAGACTTTAGAAAGCTCCTGCCAAAATTAGAGTCGGCACGTTTTCCCGCTGAACTTCCGTCGCGCTGGTTAGCATGACTTCTCTTTAAACAGTTAACCCAGATTAGCATCCTGTGCGTCCGTCCCAGCTCTGTGCGCTTTACAGGTACTCATTCATCGAATCTTGGCAGCTTCGTTCGGCGTGTGCCATTGTTGTCCCCATTGAATGCAGGAAGGAACTGAGGAACAAGAAATTGTTGTTGTTTTTTTCTAGTATTCACTGTGGTCCCTCAGCTGATAAGTAGTAGAATGCCAGAGTCTCAACCATAATCCTGCGTTGTTTTCAAAATTCATTTCTGCCTGTTTTCTCCCTCATTTTACACTGCTTACTATGAAAGTAGCAAGAGCATTACACCCTCTCTGTGTGTATCACCCAACTTCAGTAGGTATCAGATGTGGCCGGACGTGTTTGACCTGTGCATCCCGTCCCTGCTCCGGCTAGATTGCTTTGAAACAAATCCCATGTATTATTTCCTTCCTCCGTGAATACTTGAATGGGTATCTGTAAAAGAGTCCCACCAAGACCATTTCATACTTAAATTAACTAACAAATAATTCCTTAATATGATCAAATATGTAGTCAGTGTTCAAACTGTCTTGATTGCCTGATAACTGCTTAGAATGTGTTGTTTTACAGTTTGTTCAGATCAGAACCAAAGTGTTTACACTTGCATTTGATTGACACCTCTCTCTCCTATTTTTTAAGATTTTATTTATTTATTTATTTATTTGAGGGAGCAGGACAGAGCAGAGAGAGAGCACAAATGGTGGAGAGGGAAAAAGGAAGAAACAGACTCCCCACTGAACAGGGAGTCCCAGGTGGGGCTCAATCCCAGGACCTGGAGATCCTGACCTGAGCTGAAGGCAGACGCTTAACCGACTGAGTCACGCAGGCATCCCGATAGATACAACTTTTTTTTTTTTTTTTTTAACTGATTTGACAGACTGAGATCACAAGTAGGCAGAGAGGCAGACAGAGAGAGAGGGGGAAGCAGGCTCTCCACGGACCAGTGAGCCCGACGCGGGGCTCGATCCCAGGACCCTGGGATCATGACTCAAGCCAATGCAGAGGCTTTAACCCACTGAGCCACCCAGGTGCTCCCCGATAGATACAACTTTTAAATCTCTTTTAAACCAGAGGATTCTCCTCCCTCTTCCCCCACGCCTTGTCATGTGCCTGTGGAGGAAACTGGTCTGTTGATTCTGTAGAATTCCCTTTAGTCTGGATTTCTTTATTACTTATTTGCTTCTTGGATTCTGCGATGTCACTAACATGTGCCTCTACCCCTCACAGTTCCTGTGAACTGGAAATTTGATCTAGAGGTTTGTTAAGAAGTAGATTTGATTTTTGGTAAGAATACTTCACAGATGTACTATGAATGTTTCAGGCATCACACCAGTAGCTACAACATGCCTGGCTAGTTTGCTTTTTGTGATGTTAAGGTCTGGTTCTGGTGTTGTCAGCCCATTAAAATCATCCCCATTTGGGGCGCCTGGGTGGCTCAGTGGGTTAAGCCTCTGCCTTCAGCTCAGGTCCTGATCCCAGGGTCCTGGGATAGAGCCCCACATCAGGCTCTCTGCTCCATGGGGAGCCTTCTTCCTCCTCTCTCTCTGTCGGCCTCTCTGCCTACTACTTGTGATCTCTGTCTGTCAAAAAAATAAATTAAAAAAAAAAATAAAAAAAATAAAACCTTCTCCATTAGCTTTTCATCTAATGATTTTAGTATCCACTGATGACCGTTGATTATATCCACTATTTCATTAAGTTTTGCAAAATGGTGATTTCTAATTCTGTCATTCCTTCTGCATTTGTGAGCTGGAATCCTGATACAAGGAAGAATCTCCCTTCGTGAACTATTAGTTCAAAGTAGAGTTCACACATCTTTCCGCCTATCTTTATGTGGTTGACAAAAGCGTCTTGCCTTTGGTTTCTAAAGCAACGTGCAATTTAAATTAGTTATAGTAAGATGCATATGTTGGAATTTTGGAAAAGACAAACAATAAAATAAAAAGAATGCTACCATTGGGGTGCCAGTCTTTTGACAACTCATTAACTATTATAACACACGAAAGATGGTTAGCTTCGTTTTCATATTAAATTTTTATCTTAACATTTTATTCTAATTTGGACTGGCTTATTCATTTAATCATGTATATGTTCAAGAAGTAAGAACTGAGACGTCACTGTGTGGAGACACTCTGCCAGTCATTGGCTCCACAACACCAAACAAAGTAAGTCTCCATTCTCTCTGGGATCCTAGTCCAGTGGGAAAGAGAAAAGTTAATAAGGACACAAGTGTGATATGCTGTGTGAACGCTGTGAGAGCGCACAGCAGAGAAGTCTTACAGGTGGAGGGCTGGTCAAGGAGTTGGTCGTAGTCTTTGTTCTTTAGAATCTCCGTTTCTGAATCCTGGAACATCAAGGCAGCCAACACTAACGCTCTAGGTGTTCCTGGAAATCACAAAGTGACGCACCAGATGCACTGGAGTAATTTCACTGAAACTTCCTGGAGAATGTTGCTTCTCCTTGTCTTTATGATTACTATATTCCCCCAGAGTGGCTAGTGCTTAACAAAATGTTGCATGGTCTCGACGGAGGCAGCAATGGGATGCTCAGGTGTGGAAGGAGACGTGATTCAACCACAGTGACTGGCGCCTGCCCTTGCAGCGTTCTGGGCAGGGGCTGAGAAGCACTTACACAACCCTGGTCCTCCACACTGAAGTTCATTGGCTTCCAAATTAAAGTTGTGAACTTAGAAGTTCTGGAGTGAGGAACGTATGAAAACTTTCTTATTGACACTGGAAATTCCATTTTGCCAATTTTATAATCACCAAATACTTGCTCAAGTCATATATTTGCACAACATACTCAACATTTATATGGCCAGAACCTGTTTGTGTAGGGCCAAGATGAGCATTTTCATTTTTGAGGACCTGATATTAGGATTTTTAAAAGAAGACGAAGCTGACTCTATCATCAATCACAGAGAGCTTTATCATTCCACATTTGGGGATTTCCTTCTTTTTTGAAGAAAGAAAATCAATGATTTGTTAAGAATCAAGAACAACAAAACAAAGCAAAACAAACAAAATAATCCATCCATGAGGGAACTAAGAAATGTCTTCTACAGCCATATGGAAACAAAAAATCGTATTAGGAAACTATTTGCCTTATTCTCAGCGATGGAAGAATTTGTTCTTCCTTACTTCAGACGCACAGGGCTGCTGACGTGGGGACGGACAGGGCACTGACTTCAGTGAGAAATCCTCTCCGTGTCCCGGAGTTCGGGGTTCATTACGAGCATCAGGAACTATCTGAGAGAGTCAGCAAACGCTCCTATTCCTAACAATCTGTGGGGTTTGTTTTTCTAAGTGAGTAGACTAAGAGAGGAAGCAAAGAAGCCCGCGATAAAAGGACGCGTCCTGCCGATGGCGCATGTGCTACGGACCCTGGGCTCCTCTTGGAGCACTGCCCGCGCTCTGCCTTTTAATCTTCACGTTACTTTTATGAGACTGATTTCTATATTTTACAGATTTAAAAATGAAGCACATCTCTAACTTATTTATGGTCAGACAGTCTGCCGTAGGATCAGGTTTTGAAGTCAAACAGGTTTTTGTTTTTTTTCCTTTATTTTGAAATTATTTTTGGTGAGGGCAAAAAAGCTTTGAAAAAATGAGAAATATCTTTATTTCTTTTAAAGTTATTGGCTCTTTTGCTTTTTACTTTTACTTTAAAATTAAAAATTTTACTTATTTATTTATTTGACCGAGAGACACAGTGAAAGAGGGAACACAAGTAAGGGAAAGTGGGAGAGGGAGAAGCAGGCTCCCTGCTGAGCAAGAGCCCGATGTGGGGCTCGATCCCAGGACCCTCGGATCATGACCTGAGCGGAAGGCAGACACTTAATGACTGAGCCACCCAGGCACCCCTAAAATTAAATTTTTAATTAAATTTAAATTTTAATTTTTAAATTTAATTTTAATTTTTAAAATTTATTTTAATTTTTTAATTAACATGGCAGGTAGTAGTGGTTTCATGGGTGCAGGTCTGTGACTCATCAGTCTTACACACTCGCGGAGTTCACCACAGCACACAGGTTTCTAACAACTGCGCTACGCTAACTACATTCAGGAGGAATCGACTGACCCGAGTCAAGCTATCTTTATGGATGGGCTGACAAAATTTTTTGTAAATAATATTCCTGAAGTAATCATGATTACAAATAATTCTTAATGCTAGGAGGTTTGATTATTTAAAATCCTGAGGACCGATCACAAATTGATAAAAAGTTAATAGTTTTGTGAACTGAACACACAATAAAAAGCCTGCAGAAATCTTCACTTCCGTTTATACTACCACAAAGAAAAATAGAATCTGTGAAGACCAGCCCTAGTACATAAAATCCGTGAAGACCAGCCCTGGTACACGGAATCCGTGGAGACCAGCCCTGGTACACGGAATCCGTGGAGACCAGCCCTGGTACACGGAATCCGTGGAGACCAGCC
>NC_081566.1:2673437-2857669 GCF_022355385.1 Mustela nigripes | reverse complement strand
TTGGTACACGGAATCCGTGGAGACCAGCCCTGGTACACGGACACTGAGAAGAGGGAGGGGGAGTAAAGGAGTGGAAGGGCCGAGTACAGTTTCTCCTGAAGATTCAGGGTGGAAATGCTCGGTCTGGTTGGTCTGAGGCGTGCAGGGCAGGAGTCCTCGGACGCAGGAGGAAAAGTCCCTGAGCTTATTTTGTTCACCAGGGGCTCTCCCTGTATTTTAGGGACACACAGAAATCGCTGAAGGAACAAGTGAGTGTTGTGAGAATGTTGGACTCCTCAGCAACAAGGCCCCTTGGCTTCACAGGGACTGAGGAGAGAAAAGCTAGGAGCTTCCCCGAGACTGAGATCCAGAGGTTAAAAAGGTATATTCTCCCCACAAAAGTCGAGTATATTTGCATGGAAAAAGAAAAAAGAAGCATGCTAATTCACTTTCTAGAGTCAAGGCAACCGTTCACAGAGAACTTCGATGCCTTTGGGGTCTCCTGGGGGCTGTAGCTATATCTGTACATGTGTACCTTCCAGGGTGACCTGCCTACCATGGGGGCCAGTGGCCACATGTGACTACTTAAATTTAACTTAATAAAATGAAGCAAAATAAAAAATCTGATTCCTCAGTTGCCCTAGCCACATTTTTCAAGTTCTTAGCAGCCACATGTTGCTAGTGGCTACCAAATTAGATAGCTTGGCTCTAGAATATTTTCATGATTACAGGGAGTTCTATTGAACAGTACTGCTGTGAGGAATGAACAGAAAATAATTATTATGTTGGAAGAGTAGATGTTCACAGAATGCATGATAAACAAGCAAGTCAGCTGCCACCACCATCAATGCTGACACCAGCCCAAGAGAGCCTTTATTTTTTTAGCCACACTACTGGATAAAACTGTCTTTCTGCGGTTTGCTGCTGCCCACCTCTCGGACGAAATCTAGAGCCGTTCCCATGACTTTCATGGTCACTCTCAAATGTGATCTCTTATGCATGAAACTTTTTAGTAATTATTTTGTCTCATTTTATTCAATAATCAAAACTCTTCACAACCAAGAGTTCCTCTAATGAGTTCCCTAAAGAGTTCCTCGGCTGGCACGCACTTCTCCCTCCTCTTGCCCTAGTTTTCGGTCCCTGTCAGATTGCCTTCTTTGGAGATGATTCTAGGCTGATCCTTGGGAAAAAATTCGTTGCTGTATTTCCAGGACACATAACAGTGCCTGGCACTAGTACTCAGTATATCCTTGTAGTTAAACAAATATAGTCACGAGTTTTGTCAGTAAATGATGTTTAATTTTATACTCAAGTATTCATCAGGAGTGGAAAACTAAAATGTAGGCATTTAGGAAGAAATGGCATCAATGAACTAAATTACAGTATGAATTTTTTCACTATAAATCTTTTTTAAAATGAAAGTATAATTTATATCAAGTAAAATGCACAGATTTTTAAGAGCTGAAGAGTTTCTCAAATGGATACACCCATGTAGCCCGTGTTTTTTCCAAGATCTAGAACATTTTAATCAGGCCAGAATATCTTTCCTGACTCTTCTTAGTTAATCCCTGTCAACCACCAATTTTCCAACCCCTGAGAACCACAGATTTGCTTTTAACTGTTATAGAACAGTTTAATAAAAATCAAACACTATTAAATGAAATGAAGTACTACAGATTCTTTCGTGTCTGGCTTCTTTAACCCAGCGCGGTGTTCTTGAGGCTTGACCGTATTGTGTGTAGTGTTACACTCTGTGGACGGATTGCATTTGTTCATTCGTCTGTTAATGGACATTTGGGACATTTTTCAGGTTTTTAGCTATTAGGAGTAAAGTCACTTTGAACATTCACTTTTTAAAATACATGTTTCCATTTCACTTGGGTGAGTACCAAAATGTGGGACTGATGGGTCCTAGGTAAGTACTTGCCTAACTTGACGAAAGACTGTCAGAATGTTTCCAAAGTGGTTTTACCATATAATATTCCCACCAGTAGTGCATTAGAGGTTTGATTATTCCACGTCTTAATCAACAATTGATGTTAAAAAGTCTTTAAATTTTAAACCTTCCAGTGAGTGTCAGTTGGTATCTCATTGTGATTCTAATTTGCTTTTGCCCCCGTGACTAATATAGAGTACTTTATACTCTTTCAGCAAGCTGGCCATTTGTATATTTTCTTTGTAAAATGTTTACTCAAGTGTTATGTTCTTTAGGAAAATGTATATATATAATTTAATAATTACATTGAATATAATTATATATAATTTTATAAAATAATATATTAAAAATTAGTATTTAAAAGTAGAATATATATATGTATATGTGTGTATCTATATAGTTATATATAGATATATATAGAAGACATATATATCTATATATATATATCTTCTCCCAGTCTGTGGCTTGTCTTCAGATTGTCTTAACAGCATCTTTCAAAATGTTTAATTTTGACGAACTTGATTTAACTTTTTTTTATGATTAGTGTTTACTTGGTCATGTTTGGGGAATTATTGCCTACACCAACATCATAAAGATATCTTTTCCCTAGAAATTATATCTGCCTAACTTTTATATATATGTATAAATATTTTATATATTTATGTATACTAGAGCTCACACAGGGGGAGAAAACATTCAAGGTTCAACAGAAAGAGTGGAAAGACCTTATAGAACTATCTCAGAATCCAGTAAAGATCCAATAAATGCTAAGTCTACTTGATTAATGTCCTGTTCTCCCCGCAATGATGGAGAGTTGAAACTCTCCTAATTCACCAATTTACCAGGCTATCTTTAAAGTTTTATTTTTGTTTCAGGGTATCATCCAGTAATGACCTTAAACAGATGTCAGCTCTTGAGGGTTGTGAAGTCCTCACTCAGATTCTGGAACATCCTGCCCCTGTAACACATACTTGTGTCATCTCTCACTACATTAACTGAAAGAAACGCTTCTTAATAAGAAGGTCATAGCCCGTGCTAGGATTATGACATAGGCAAATGTAGTTCAGAGAAGTATGAATCTAAATTTTGGAAATTAAGGAAGAAAAAACCAGAATTAGAAAGACATATTTAATAAGAAGAATCCCTAGATTGGGAGACATGTCCCAGAGAGAGTTGTGAGAGCATTATCATAATTTAAGATTAACCTAGTTCATAGAATTCTTAGAATAAACATCATAAGGAGCAATTCTTTGGCCAGAGCAATAGAGAAGATAACTTAGTGCTTTTTCTCAGTTCTGAAAAATACTGCATTACCACAGTGTAAAAAAAAAAAAATAATAAACTAAAGAAAAAAAACCCCACAGGCAAAATTTGAGTTTTTTGCCTTGCCAAGAAAAACAGGAAGGCACTTACGCCGTCACTCAAAACTTAAGAATACAGTGAGCTGTGGTTTAAATCCATCATCCGCCTTTGACGTCAAGTTTTTACCAGCCATACAGTCTGGCTGTCTTCTTTATCTCTTTGAAGTATTTGGAAAGTAACTTATTTGGAGCCACTTTGGATCGGGGCTGGTCTTCAGGTTCCTGCCTGCCTCCCCCAGGACGCGGTTAGGAATTGGATCAGCACACAAAGGAGTTCCAGGTTGGGCTGAGCTTTCTGGTTTTACTCAGGGAAGCTGCAGGCTGATCAGTGAGGGACAAAGTAGGGGGTGAACAGGTGGAGGCATCGCTGTCACAGGCTGCAGCGTAAAATGATCATTCTCTGCCGTTCATGTCTCCCTGCGACGGAGTGCATGACGCACTGGGAGGGAGGTCAGGGCACAGTTTCATAGCCTAGGGAATTTTTAGAACTTGTCTTTAGCCGAAGTGTCTCTTACTTCGAGTTGCAGAGTCATGAAAATGGAATGGATCGTAAGAAGAGAGTAGAAGAAATAGACTGAAATTGGTAGGGCTCCGAAACTAGCTCAAATTGGTTGTCAAAACAAAGAGGGCTCTAAAGCAAGTGGTAGCAGCTGGGCCGCCATGCCAGAAGATCAAAGGTCCACTAGATGAGAGCTAGAAACCCTGGTCAAGTGAGGGAGTGTGGAAGTGGGAGGGCGCTTTGAGCAAATACTGGCAACAGAGTAGCATTATTTAGGCCTGGAGTTTTACTTTCTTGTGCTAGTGTGAAAGCGGAGCGAGATTAGAACAAGCAGTGGTATGTGGTTAAATTGAGCTGATGGGACCTGGACTGATTAATACGAACCGATATCCTGGAAGGAAATTAATATAAGTTATATAAAAAGATTTTATTTATTTATTTATTTATTTATTTGACAGAGAGAGAGATCACAAGTAGGCAGAGAGGTAGGCAGAGAGAGAGAGAGAGAGGGAAGCAGGTTCCCCACCGAGCAGAGAGCCCCACGCGGGGCTCAATCCTAGAACTCTGGGATCACGACCTGAGCTGAAGGCAGAGGCTTTAACCCACTGAGCCACCCAGGCGCCCCTCAACTTCCCTTTAGAAACAGATATATATATATATATATATATATATATATATATATATATATAACAAAATTTAACATCCATTCCAAGCCTAAGTGCTTACGAATAATTTAGACAAAGCACTGTGTTATCTGAATTTAATAGTTGCCTATGTGGATATAAAATATTGCATGTATATTATGTTACATAATATATATTTATATATGTTATCTGTGCCCCTGCTCCTCTGTGGTATCTTAACCTGGTATGATGCTATATGTGCTTTACAACAGCAAATAACTTTGTAAAAATAGGAGCCCGGAGGTGGGATGAGGCCGAACAATGAGATGAGAAAAGAAGTTGCCGAATAAGTTGAACAGATTATGCACTAGTAACAACATTGCAGGATTCATAAATGAATTATAAAGGACAAGGAAATGAATAGGCATGATTAAAAACTGGATTAGTGGTATGGGGCAGATGTTGAAATAATCACAGATAAAAGATTTGAGCAATTAGGGAAAGACGATAATTACGAAAGCCAATGTCATCCAGCAACGAGGGCAGTTGGAACCCCTGAGATAAAGACCTACACTCAAGATACACCATAATAAAAGTTTTCCTGAAATGAAGAGCAAATTGAATTTACAGCTTGAGAAGGCACTTTGCATATTAAGAAATAATGATAGAAAATCAGTGCTATCGAGAATCCTGGTTAACTTACTTTTAAATGACTGAACTAAAAAAGAAAAAAAAAAAAAAAAAACACCCTGAAACCTTTTAAAAAGGAATTGCTTTAGATAGTGCGGCAGAAAAAGTGAGTCACCGAAGGAGGAGAAGATCTCCAGAATATAATGATGCATCTCTACAACTTTCTGTAGGAACAATGTCAGACCCTGGAATGTTTAACCCAGCCAATTGCCATTCAGGAAATAGGGGAAAAGGCAGACACCTCATATATGAAAAAAGCAAAGGACTATAGAGCTCAGGGAAGAATTCTTGGCTAAACATTCAATAATAAAACTCAGACAATTAAATGAATTTTAAAGAAATTAAGAATACCAGTTTGGAAAAGTGGTCAAATTAAAGAAAAACAAATACTGGTGGGTATTGAATCCATTTAAAAATAGGGGAAAAAACAGTTATAGAAAATTTGGTTGCAAAACGCTATACAAGTGTTATAAGCCTTAAACAAATGAAACTAAGTAACAAAACTAGGAAGGTGAGGATACTAGAGGGAATGTAGCAATACCAATTGCTTCATTGTTGGTGGCCCCGAGGAAAACCAGTCTGATACTGGGAATGTAGCTTTAAGAAAATGTGACACCAATTTAATTTTCTTCACATATTCCTATTAAAGTTAGAGGGATTTGTAAAATCAAAAGTGCTACAGAAGGAATGTTTATCACATGTTTAGCAATTTATTATTTTTTTGAAAATTAAATGTTGGGTATTTTATTCAGAATTCCGTAAAGTGTATGATCCTGTTCTTACAAAATTAATTCCATATATCTATCCTCCTGGCCATTAGTCTCTATCACTCTAGTAAAGTTTTATTTTCTATTCTTTTTCTAGAGTTAATTATTCTATTACTTGCTTTCATGTAAACATCACATTAACTGTCTCTTAACAAATTACAAAATTCAGTATTTTCATCATTATTTAGTTGTAAGTATATTTCTATTTCCTTTACGCTTTCTCTTTTAAACCATAAGGGGTGTGTTTTTTTTAAGTTTTTTAAAAAATCTCGTAGAGAGGGGATACTCTAGTTATCTTTTTGTTAATTTTTCATTTAAGGTTATGCTATGTGGCTAATTGTTTATACATTTTATGCTTTTGAAAACAATATATATTTTCTTTCTTTTTTTTAAAAAATATTTATTTATTTATTTATTTATTTGTCAGAGAGAGAGAGAGAGAGAGAGAGAGTGTATGCAAGTGCATAAGCAGACAGAGTGGCAGTCAGAGGCTGAGAGAGAAGCAGGCTTCCCGCTGAGCAAGAAGCCTGATGTGGGACTCGATCCTGGGACGCTGGGATCATGACCTGAGCTGAAGGCAACAGCTTAATCGACTGAGTCACCCAGGTGTTCCTATATTTTCTAACTAAAGGGAGAAAAATAATTTCTATGGATAGGAAAATAGAACTAAACAGATATTAGCTCAAGCCTGGTAATGTTTGTTTCATATCTTCTCTATCATGCTTATTTTTTATTTGCTCTAATGGTGGACACACTTATTTCAGATTTTTGCTTATGTATTAGGAACTCCACTTCTTGGTGCGTACACGTTTGTGATTGTAATTTCTTCTTGGTTGACTTCTCCCTGTACTGTTATATTGTATTACACTTTATTTATATTAACTGTCTTGCTCTAAATTCTTATATTATCTGATATTAGCATTATAAAATAAGCTTTTTTTTCCTGTTTAGGTTTATATGGTAAATCTTTTTTTAATAACTGCATTTTTAGCCTGCATGGTTTTACTTCAATTGTATGTCTTATACGTAGTTGATAACTGGATTTTATTCTTTATTTTATCCAACCTGCTCATCCCTATCTTTTAGCAGATGCTCTCATTGTGGTTACATTTATTTTAATCATTAAAATGTGGATTTATTCTTTGTCTGATTTTGTGTTTTTCTGCTTACCACCATTTCTTTGCTCCATTTTTTCCTTTTTCTATAGGATTAATGAAGTTCAATGTATTTCCTTTTTATTTTCTTCTCTCCATTCCAAAACTAAATATTTCTATTCCTTTAGTGCTTACCCTAAACTTTCTATTGTTTTACTGTGTGTAAGTAGCTTTAAATGTTTTAATGACATATGAGGTTATTCATTATTTGTGTCCTTCTTTTGAGTAATAGGATACAATGAACCTACAGAAATTGTCATTTTTTTACAGTTGCTGAATAATAATTGACATGGTTTTTTAATTTTCATACCTACTAGTATTATATTCTACTCCTTCATTACAGGCATCCTCTTCTTCTAGGCTTTCCCTAATATTTGCAGGGCCTTGAGCAAGAACATAACTGAAGGTTCACAGATCCTAAATATTTAACAGTTATAAATAAAGCCCAGGGGCGTCTGGGTGACTCAGTGGGTTAAAGCCTCTACCTTCGGCTCAGGTGATGATTCCAGGGTCCTGGGATTGAGCCCCGCATCGGACTCTCTGCTCAGCAGCGAGCCTGCTTTTCTCTCTCTCTCTCTCTCTCTGCCTGCCTCTGTGCCTACTTGTGATCTCTGTCTGTCAAATAAATAAATAAAATCTTTAAATAAATAAATAAAGCCCACCAGTTATTAAGTGAATGATGTTCTAAACCCTTTGACAAATATGCCTTTATAATAACCTCAAAGTCTAAGCTCGAATCAGATTTCTGATTTCTTGGACTTCAAGCCAGAAAATCATGGCTTGGGAGCCCAGGCCCCTGGCCTGTGTTTTGCAGCTTGCAAACATTCTGATCTCTTTCTGGTTCCATCCCACATCATTAAAAGCCTTATGTACATGTTTATAGTTCTCCCTTCCATACACCCAAGTTCCATCCACACCCTTGCAAACAGTCACCTTTGGGCCATCTCTTGGGTCACAGAAATGTAACCAGGGGTGGAAACTCCCACTCTTGGAACAACAACTAGGGAAAAGGACTCATAAAGAATGTATAAGTAGCCACAGGGGTGATTTGGCGAGAAATTCAAGGGTTCTGGGAATTGAGACCATGGTCTAGATGGTGGGCACATCCCCTTAGCCTTATAGATTCTGCATCATGGTAGAGGCACAGAAAAAAACAGAAGAGGAAAGAGCAAGAGAGAGCATGAGCTTCAGGAGAGCTGCCTGGTTTTTCAAGTGAAAATGTCATGGAGCACATCCTTTGATAATTTTTTCAGTGAGAAACTGCATAGTAAACTGTGTTTTCCCTTTTCCTCTTAAATAATAGTTTAGCTAAGTAAAAAAATTTAGATTTAAATTTTGAAAATCTAATTTAGATTTAAATTTTTAAAATTAAATTTAATTAAATTTTTAAATTAAATTTAAATTTAGATTTAAATCTAATTTGGATTTAAATTTTTTTCCCTTAGCAATTTGAATGTATTATGCTATTGTCTTCTGCTATCTATTGCTTGAATTAAAAATCTGCTCTTCATTTCATTGCCATCTCTTTGTGGGTGATCTGCAGTTTCCCTGCGCACCTGTTTCAATGGCAGTCATGGAATGTTAGTCCTGCTTATAACCCTGTGCCTACTTATACATTCTTTTACAGCAGCTTTATTGATCCATGGACTTATAATACCAGGAGCGATCTTGGAAGTCATTTGTAGAGGAGAGAAATTGCATTTCTCTTTGGCTTCTTCTCCATCCCCTGCTTTTGCACTGGCTTATTTGGCAAGGCACATTTTGGACCCTATGTTCCTTTGCACTTGGGTGGCTGAGGCAGGCTGACTGCTCTGATTCATGAAGCTAATTATTTAGGTGAATTTAGAGTATGCTCTACCAAGCATGTTAGATGAGAGCCGGGAGAGACGGGCCCAGTCCTTCCTCACAGCCCAAGATGCTCTAGTACGAATTGGCCAAAGAGCCCTCCACCTGAAATGCAGGTGTGTCATTCCTTATTTGACTATTTGGCCTTTGTCCAATACCTCCTTCAACAGAGAACCCCGAGATAGTGTAGGGTGGGATTTGGACACCCAAAACTTCCCACCGAAATGTTTAACAGCACCAAATTCGTCTTCTCAATTCGATAGAATAGATGTTGCAAATGAAGCCCAGAAAGGCGGAAAGACTTACCCAAGCCACCAAGTTCCTCACTGACGTAGCAGAAAATAGAACTTAGATCTAATGTTTAGCTCAGGAATATTTGCAGGATCCTTTATTAGTCCTTAGCATCTCTATTTTTTCGAATCTGCTTCCTTCATGGAATGGAGCTTTCTGGACCACATTCTCTACTATTAAAATCGTTAAGACAACTGCATGAATGTGGAAGGAGCAGAGATTTTGGAGTCGGGAAGAGCTGCTGGGTTTGATTTCTGCTTCTGTCATTAACAAGTTCTGGAATCTAAAAATGTTCATCTTTTTGAGCCTCAATTTTTTCATCTGTACAAGAGGTACAAGGACACTCACTTCAAAGGGCCTTATAAAGGTCACAGTGAAGCTCCTAGCACTGTGTTCAGCACAAAGTGAGAATTAAATTAATGATGGTTACTTTTTAAAGAGTTTATTTATTTGAGGTGGTGGGGGAGAAGCAGAAGGAGAGGGACAAGCAGACTCCTTACTGAGTGCAGAGCCTGATGTGGGGCTCGATCTCATGACCCTGAGGTCATGACCTGAGATCAAATCAAGAGCCAGAGGCTTAACTGACTAAGCCACCCAGATGCCCCAAATGATTGTTTTGTTGTTGTTGCTGCTGTTTTTGCTATGAGTTTTTTCATTTGAATACATTGACTTTAGCACCACCCTGTCATTCCTATTTTCTTCAAGGGAGCTCTTACCTTCATCCCAGTTTTGTGTATGGATGTGTTTGATGAATTTATGGAAACTTCTCTGGGTAGAGATACAACTCACTTGCTTCTAGGGTAGAATTTCATATACTGTGCAGGAAGACTGAGAAGTGGTGATTGATACTTAAATGATAAATGAACAGTTGACAAATAGATGATAGCCATTTGATGCAGAATTAGTGCTTGGAGTCTGCTCATAACTCATTAGCTGCCAACGCAGCTTATGAATCATAGCCCCTGAATGCCAGCCCCAAGGACGGGGAGATGAGCTTCTCCTTGACCGCATAATGTCAGAAGGCACTCATTAGTGTAAACGTGTTAAGACATTAAGCGACTGTATAATTAGTGTGTCTTGGTTCTCTTTCCGGATGTTCCGCCATTTCCCCCAACCTCCCGTGTTGTGTCACCCTGTGTGGCCTCTTGCTGGAGATTCCCACGGGAATTCCTGACTGATTTCTGAAAGTTGGGGATGGGACTAAATTATGAAATTTTAAGGGATTTCTTTTTACACTTCCATGTAAATCATCAGAGAAAGAGAACATGTGCTAGATGGGCGGCTTTCTTTAACTCAAGCCTGTCAGATCCATCCAGCCTGGCAGTGTAACATTTCAGCTCTGAAGGGGGAAAATATATTAGTTACCCACACGATTCTTGGGAAGCAAGGACAATATCCACTTCTTGAATGAAGCTCATGAGATCCAAAACTACGCATACTCTAGCTTCAGCAAGCCAAAGTTGAAGGATATAGTTGTGAGGAGGTCCAGTTAGGGTACAACTCCAGAAACTTCAAGGGAGAAATGGGAATAGGGACCATTGTTTCCCAAATGATGACAATGTGGTTTCAGATTTTAAATACATGACCATGAAGTCCCTGAGCTTCGGTGTGTGAGAAGCAAGCCTTCCCGAGGGACAGAGCACAAGAGACAGCAAAGAGCATGTAAGAATATTGACTTTCAAATAAGACAGATTTCTGATTTCATGTTGACATTTACTATTAACTGATCAACATCAGTAAGTTACTTTCCATATGTAAGTTTCAGTGCCCCATCTGAACATTGGGGATACTTGGTATCTGTTTCATGGGGTGTTTGTTTGTTTGTTTTGAGGATTAGAGGAGCTCATGAATGTAAAACATTCATCACAGTGAATGGAACTTATTAAAGTTTCAATAAATGCCAGCTTTCTTAAGTGGTGGCCAAGCCATGTATGCTTGCTGAGCTAAATGAATCAAGTATTTATTAAACACCAACCGTGACCCCAGATACTTTGCATCAGACACTATCTAAGCATGGAGAAGATCTCGTTACGCAATCATCAAGATGTAGATGTTGACGTGTCATGTCTTTTGACCATTTAATCTCCAAGACACTATAAGAGAGACACTTCATATGTCTTCTATTAAAGTATCCCCGTAATATAGGAGAATAAATACATTGAACAAATACTCACTGAGGTTTATTTGTACCAAGTTGTTTTGACCTGTGTCTAGAAAATTTCCCTGAAGGACACAGACAATTCAGAAATAACTCTTCACTAGGTGCCGTGATGCCACGGCTACACCACAGATGCTATGTTTTGCAAGGTCCCCAAACCTAACAGCTTCTCTGAGAGTGACACATGAATGTGTGGTCTAAGAGAATATCAGGCTCATCTGGGTAGATGGGTTCCATACCGATGTAGCTCGGGATTCTGGTTGCTCTCCAGCCCAATTAACCACTTTATTGGGCCCCACCCTAGAACGCAGCTTGGGGCCAAGCACGGGTCCTGGGTGGTTAAGAGAACTTGCTTTGGCCAGTAGGTGTGTGCCTGCTGTTTCTAGATCTGTCCTCCTTGGGGACCCAGTGCCGCCTCCATCAAGAAAGCTGCCAGCATTCACAATCGGAACATACACAGGCCAGCAGGTTCTGATTAATCCAAATGGGAACTATTCAAACAGTCACAAAAAGAGATCTTTTCCCCTGAAGGAATTTACATGTGAAGAGAGACTAAGATGGGAAATAAACATTTCTATAATGATTAAAGTTAATTGGCTTGAAAGGATGCCTCTGAAAGAAATGCTTTCTGGTTTTAGTTCCAATCTATTTCGGGACAAGCCTGTTTTTCATAAGATTGGTAACTGCAAACAGATACTGCCCTTTCATTGGAAACAGATGGTACAGGACATAATTAAAGAAGTATGTACTGGCATCTCAAATAACTGCTTTCAATTACAGCATTTCAAGAGTATTAAGGGGAAATATTTTAAACAAGACCACTGCAAAAATAGATTTTGTCATTAACTTTGAAATAATATTTGACTTAAGGCTGAAATTTCCATGTGCCAGGTCTGGATCTCACAAGCTGATGCTGACTGGTGCAGGAGAAATTGAATCATTATGGTCCTATCGTTCAGGGAGAAAAAAATCTTCTCTCTCTCTCTCTCTCTTTTTTTTTTTTTTTTTAACACAGAGAAAAACTGTATTTTTCCTCTTGTAAGCCCTGCATTTTAGTTTGCACTTGAATCTCAGTTCTGTTTCACAACCTTGAGGGACTTTCATAGTGAAACCATTTCCATGTGAAGCCCAAGATTGTCTGTTACTTATGTCTCTGTGTGTCTGTAGGCAGTGGGTACAGGCCTGTCCCCCACCATGAAGCAGGTTTCTGTGCCCTGTAGCCCACGTCGTTAAGTATATGCTGTACATGTTCATGCTGAGCTCTATACATAAAACCCCCAAATTAGTCGACCGATCGCCTGGGCTGGTACATTTGTGATCGGAAGTTTCCTCGTTGTAATTTCTCTCCTTACATGATTCTCGCATGGAGATTCTAACAATGATGAGACAGTTGGATAACACTGAGAAGTTACCAAATGCTTCCCTTGTGCCTTGGGCCATATTGGAATGCTGTTTGTTTCTCTCAGTGAGTATATATTGAGCATCTAATGCATGGCAGGCACTGTACCGAGAGAGAAATGATAAACCGAGGGCAGTGCTTCTCTCCTTGTGCTCCCGATCAGCTGGTGGAGACAGACGAGTGAACCAGCACAAAACGGGCGGGAAGTTCTGTGGCGAAGGACAGTCAGGACGGCACAGGAACACTGGACAGGGGCACTTCGCCCAAACAGCGGCTTTTCCTCTACTACTGTGAACTTCTCTGTCCGGTTGCTTTGCTCTACTGTTTCTAAACCAAGTGTCAACCGCGTTTCGGAAGACTGCAGAATGTCACTTGGCTTTGACAGAAGACCTTAGACCTGTACCTGTTTTCGTTAACCAAGAGAAATTGGAGGAGGATTTTTGCTTTCACAAAGCAAGATGTAACGTGACAACAGCGTGTAGTTTGTATTCGCCAGCGTGCGCCGTGAGCAGTGACAGCGATGCCGCCGGTCCCTTCCCTGGAATGACACGTGGCGTCTGAGCACCCAGTTCGGAGCCGTGTCTGGGGAGGATCTGTGCTTTATCTCAGTCTGTTTTGTGCCTCCAATAGCAAGACATGCCCTGAGGTGTCAGGAAAGCCTGAGAGAGGTTATTTTTTGAGTCTGGGGAAGCTCAGAAGTTTTTCCGTGCAAATTAATGGTAATTGCTTCTTCATTTTACCTCATTTTGGATGATGAAAAGATTTCGTAGGAACAGCCCACTTTCAGGTAGCAGAGGAAACCCACGTATCACCTCAGTGGCTCAAACACGTATCTTTTTAATGGACTAATGGCTCCTAAAGCCAATCACAGCAACTGGGCAGATGTGGTATAATATATTGATCCCTGATGGGCATTAATTGATCAATGAGCACAGCAAGCATTTGCTTTTGATTACGTGTACACACATGTGGGGAGACACAGAGACACAGAGCCCATGCATGAGCCACCCCACTCCTGACCCACCAAATTGGGCTTTAGGCTCTATCTAGCCATGGTGACGGGTTAGGTCTAAGCTCTGCCTGCTGTCACTCACTCGCCTTGCACTAATGGTCTGCCTTCCTGATATGGCTGGACGAAGGCTTGTGGTGAATAACAAGTAAAAAAGCAAAATATTAACCAGTCCATACAGCTCTTTTCTCATCATACAGGTAATGGGTGGAATGTTACAGTAGGGTTTTTGGACTATTAAACATTTTTGGAGTAATTAAGCTTTAGAGAGCTTAGTAATAACCCTTCCAGGTTATACTTGATATTCAGATTCTCCATGAAGATATTCAGATTAATCCTATCCAATAAAATTAGATTTTCCTTATTTTGGATACTCTTTGTAGTGTGTGTGTGTGTGTGTGTGAGTGTGTGTGTGTGTACATTGTGTGCGTGCACACACGCGAGAGAGAATGATTGTGTGTCCTATTTCCTTTATTACTTCTTACAGGGAGTGAACTCAGGCAGTACCATGAACGTCATGCTGCTCGTTCAGGAAAACTAGAATTCTGTCCTCTGGCTAAGGAAGAGGTGAAGGGGATTTAGGACCTTGAATGATAATGAAAAGTGAAAGAAGAAAAATCTTTCTAATAAGGAAACTTTAAATTCTTCAGGTAGAAGCACTTTCTGTAGGGTTGGGGATGGCTCAGACTAGTAGACCGACCCTGTTCTCTGGCTGCTCTTCACCCATACCTTTGCCACAGCTGCATGGCGGAGGGTATGTAATACCTGCTTCTTAGATTTCGGGCTTGGCCATATGACTTCCTTTGACAGTGTGGATGGGAGTGACAGGGCCAGTTCCATGCGCAGGTTTTAAGAGGCCTCATGGGTTCCTCTGTTCCCTTCTGCCTCTGCTCCCTTGAGGGAAACATGACTTGGCCAGTTCCCAATGCCAGGATGATGAAGAGGCATGGGGAGCAGAGCCACCCCGGCCAGCCCAGAGAAGCAGTCACCTAGGGAGCCACAGCTGAGCCCTGCCTCACCCAAGCTCAGCCAGTCCACAGACTGTGAAAATAAAAGAGTTTGGGGGCATTTATTAATCAGAGATATTGTGTCAAAGCTAATACAGTTCATACATTGTGGAAGAAATGTTCGTGTCTGGAGGGAGGAAGAGTGTGTGGCCGGAGGTGGGCTTCCTGCCGGCTCGTCCTCTGGCCCTCCACAGTCTCGGGGGCAGCAGCCGTGCAGGCAGATGTTTGGCCTGCCAGTGGTCGGCTGACTGTCTTCACTTGGTAAAATTCATTTCCTGCTTGCTTGACCAGAAAGTCTGCTTCAAAATTTAGAGCAAGTTCGCACAGTTTGAGGAGTGGGAGGCTGTGATTTCTGGTTCATAAATCTCCAAAATCCAATAATAACCAAACTAAATGTAGTTTGGCATCAGTAGATTAATTTAGGATTGTCCGTGCTTCTTATATAAAATAGCATGTAAGCCCCTTGACTATGGAGGATAATTCTGATCTTTTTTTTTTTTTTTTTGGCCTGCTTCCATGCTATGTAAATACAAGGATTCATTCATTCATTCATTCATTCATTCATTTATATATAAATTCTTTTGCTAAAGGCAATGCTCCAGAGATGTGGTGCTTATTGTCAGCAAGCCAGGGGCCATGCCATCCACAATCCCGCTTTTGTATGTACTTTAGGAGCATTTCTGCTGAAGACTGCTTTGGGTGAGTTTCTCCAATGAAATGGTCTTTTTGCAACAGGGGTCGCTGGAAATTTCAGAAGCAGCTCTGGAGTTAGGATGTACTTTAAGGTTAGTGATACAGGGGTGCCTGGGTACCTCAGTGGGTTAAGCCTCTGCCTTCGGCTTGGGTCATGGTCTCAGGGTCCTGGGATCGAGCCCCGCATGGGGCTCTCTGCTCAGCAGGGAGCCTGCTTCTCCCTCTCTCTCTGCTTGCCTTTTTGCCTACTTCTGATCTCTCTCTCTCTGTGTCAAATAAATAAATAAAATCTTAAAAAAAAAGGATAGTGATACAGGAATTTATTTGTTTATTTAGTAATACAGGAATTTCAATTCTACTAAAGGACTAAATGTTAAAGGTTCCTGGGTTGCATGGTCTGTGTGGCAGAATCTGGATAAGCAGTTGAATGTTCAAGTTGCCCCTCTCTTCGCCAGTCGTTCCCAGTGTCACTTAGTAGCTTGTGAATTCCCTATTGCACAACTTTCTCCCTCTCAAAACACTGGATTTAAATCACGTGATTTCCGAAGACCTGTGCTGAGATATGGAGTGACATAATCTTTTTTATCCAATACTTATATTAAGAAATCCAGTCAGAGCCTGAAGGTTAATAGCCTCAGTAAGCACACATTGAAAATACATGACTGATACAACTTAAATCTATCTCCTCGGTCAATGTCATTGGTTCCCTCTGTCATTTCCCCTTGATCTCAGAAAAATCTGTTTCTGCTGTGCAGGATTATAAGCTTGAGGTGGTGACCAGATACCCAAGTGGAAAAATCCGGTCATACCACTTGGCCTTCACTGAAGATAGACATATAGAAAAAAAAGTCATAATCATTATCATAACAGTTAGGATAGTTACCAAATTTAGGGTCAACAGGCAAGCTGTGCTCTACTTTTATGATCTCATTTAAACCTCATAGCAGTCCTATGAAGTGGCAACTGTTACCAACCCCAGAGATGTTCAACCCCTTGCAGTTAAAAAGTAGTTGATGGGGATTTTTGCAGTCGTGTCTATCAGACTTCTCACTTATTTCTTTTCACCACTTTGCTGCTTTGTTCATTTTCATTACTTTGTTAAAAGCATGGCTTGGCTTATTCTCAAAAGACTAGAACATTTTTTTTCCACTTGTCCTTTCTACAAGGAAAGTGTTGTCTTAATCTTACTTTACACCAAGGAAAGTGTTCTTCGAAGGATCTACCAGCTTCTGAAGGTGGCAGTGAGCGACCCCAGCTCTTTTCTCACTTAACTCTCTTTCGATTCAGTTCAGGGGTCACCACGCTCAAGTTTCAAGAAAGACAGGTTTATGCAAGAAATTCAAAAAAGTCTAATTTGTTGCTGAGAACTTCACAAGGCAATAGACATAAAAACTGTTGTGGCCTTACTCAAATGAGGTCCTACTGAGTTTTGCCATAAACGTTAATTTAAAAAATATATCTCACATTTTTCATGTGCTATTTTTTTCCTTTCTGAAAATCATAAAGCCTTCCTAAGAGACTACCTGGGGCTAAAGAGAGTAAATCACTGTTTTAGTCATCCTGAAGGCTTGCAGAAAGTCTGCTTGAAGAGTTTTCATGTGGCAAGCTGTCTAGGTCCTACTAACAGGATAAGTCATACAAAGTTAAAAAAAGAAAAGAAAAAGAAACTTTTTCAAGACTATGAGAAAAGCATTACTTTATGCTATTTAGAGAAGCTTGGGAGATTTTTTTTCTCCCTTTGGTAAATGCCACAAAAGAGGCATTTCTCATGAAAAGTTAACTGAAAGACAGGCTGTAACATGGTGAGAGCTGGCCTCTGGGAATAGTTATGGGAGAGAGCATGGAGCCAGGACCAGTAATTATGAGACACCAAGGAAAAAAAGCAGAGGTTGCACAGACGTAAAATATTCCGAAAGCAATCATGGAAGTGGAATGAGAGGAAGAAAGAGAGTAAATGCTTTAAATAAAAGTAGTTCTCACCGTACAAAAACCAACAGTGCTCACATCTGGTGTGGCAGAAGATGTATTAGACTCAGACGTATCCTGGAAAATATACTGAAAACTTGGATATATATTTAAAACTACGCTGGATCGAGACAACTGGAATTTGAATCTTGGACTTACACTTACCGCCTGAGTGACCTTGAGGAATTTACTACAGCTCCAAATCCATTACTCGCAAAATGGAAGTCATGACACAACATACACGGAAGGACCTAGCATACCTAGTGAGTGTTCGAAATGTATTTGTTGAATTTAAATCATATAGCCAGTTCAACACTCGAGGCAGGAAGGCATGTTCTGGCCAAGGGAACTTTCAGCATAATGCTCAGACCTCAGTTTTCTCAAAATCAATCACTTGGTAAACATCAGGTCAGGATGGTGGAGTTCTGCTGCCGAGCTGAAAACACATGGTGTGGAGTCACTGAGTGCCCAAGCCGGCACCGCTTAGGGACTCACCCCGTGTGGAAGAGCTCGGGAGCCAAGTGGTGGGGGGAGGATAAAAAGGAAAGCCTGTGGCCGCTACATCTGTCAGTCAAGTTCAGGTGGCAGGTGGCTGCGGCCAGGTCTTCCTATGAAAAAAACATAAGCTTTGGGGTCAGACTTGCTTTCAAATCTTGACTTTGCTTATGTGACTTGAGTATAGCCTTTTCCAAGCCTCAGCTTCTTTACCCATAAAATGGGAACAAAAAACGACTTACACTACCCACCGTTTGAAGGTTCCGGATGATTAATGACATACGCCTTGCGATTAGCAGACACACGATGCATGGTAGTCTTTGCTACTTAGAAGGCCACAGCTCCTTCAAGCAGAAACTGACCCTCACAAGTCTTTGTATTCTTCATTGTGTTGAACACAATGCCTGTCATATATGAGGTGTAATAAATCTTCATTAAATGGATAAATAACAACAAAAAGCTTGTTCAGTGCTCTTGCCTTTTGCACTAATTGCCATCAGATGGAGCTTTTGTCTCATTTGAGAGTTTTTTCCCTAAAAAAGACCAACTGAGCACCACCTTTTATTTCAGAGCATATCTTCAAGACAGAAGAACTACAATAGACATAAATTGGCTTGGGGGGGGAGAGCGCCTGCCTATTAATGGCATATTCAGATCCCACCTAAACATTGGTCATACCTTTGGTTTTGGACTCAGTCCTATATTCATTTCCCAGCGCCATCATGTCTGACAAGTCATTTTGAGAAAGTTAGTTACCTCTTTGAACTTAATTTCCTCATTCATAAATAATGACCTTAACGGTTGATGTGAAGATTGAATGAGACAGCATATGTATAGTGCCAGACATATAATAGGCAGGGCAAGATTTGAAACTCAGTGTATGACACCAAAGCTCAAAGTGCTTATATTACATTTGATTTCCAAAGGATTTCAAGCTCCTTGAAGAAAGGAGCCATATCTTATTCAGAACCACTTTGCATATACTGTGGTGCCTAGCATAAGGCCTGGCAAAGAGTAGACATGTAATCAATACTTGTGAGGCTGAATTGCTTCCAACTGTTATCCATTCTCTAAGTGAATCAAGAACACTTCTCCTGGAAAATGTGTCTTTGGGCACAAGGAACCATAATTGATTCACAAAAACAAGAATACCAAAGAAACTTTCATTCCCTTCTTAATATTATTAGACTGGTTGTTTGAAAAAAACACACATAGACCTTCTATTTTTTCATTTCAATAAGGCTTTCGGCAAGTTCAACACTTAAGATGCTTTTAAATGCAAGTAACAGACAACCCAAATCAAACCAGGTACAGGAGTAACGTGCTGTTTGGCTTGCGAGCTTGGGAGCGCATGTCAGAACCGGCTCATCTAGTTCAATAGCATGATCATGGTCCGACTTCTTTCTGTCTCTTTTCTGATAACAGCGTTGGCTTCATCATGGATATAAGTTGCTCACTAGTAGAAAATAGGCTACATGTTACCTCACTCATTTCTGGAAAGAAACAAATGAAAGAAAGTATGCCAGTCCCAAGCACAACATAATTTTCCCCTTCATAACATTCCCATTCCTTCAATAGTAATTGTCTTCAATGGAATGCTTTGCACTGATAGGCTTAGATGAGTGATCCTGGCAAAGGATATGAGATTATGGGGTCAATTCCTGAAATGTTGTTGTTTCTACATGGGGAGGGAGTCCAGTGGGGAAGTGAGTGGTGGAGATTCAGTCACTGTGCCCCCCAAGGATTATCATGGTCATGGAAAAGATGTGAATGTTTTCTCTAGATGATATAGTTGGGTTGACTAGAGCTGGTTAAATAGTTCCATGGTTAGTTAACAAGGCAGAAAGAGAAGTGACAGATCACATGTATCAGGTATCTTCCATTCTTTCGCCCTGCCAGCCCAAATTGGGTTAGCTGCTCCTCTACCCTGCTTTTCTACAAAACTATTCATCATTTCACATAAATACTGAGTATTTGTTATATGTTTATATAATTAACTTTCAACCCACCCATGAAGCTGTTGAAAGCAGGAGCTGTACCTTACCTATCTTTCTAGCCTCAACACATAACACAGACTCTGGCATAGAAAGAGGTCAGTTTTCAAATACTTGTTAATGAGCAAACAATGGGTAGAAACTTCAGGAAGGGAGATTTCAAATCCTCATATGGATGAAGAGAAAACTTTGTAACAATGAGTGTATTACATAAATTACTAACAATCGTCAATAACTTAACTATAAAGAAGATGGTGTTGGAGTAAGATACATTTAAGGTCCCTTTGATCCTGGAATTCAATGATTTTCCAAGTTTACTGATGGTGATCACAATGTACACCCAAGATGGTGGCCCAGATGGTTCCCATAGAAAAGTCAGGACAGTCTGGGTGGTGGGAAGGTGCTGTAGTCAGTTGTTTGGCTTGTAACATTCGAAGCTTCTCTCCAGGCCCATTACCTCTACAAAGGGAGCACATTCCATTCTCTGTGTCAGCTGTGGTGACCGGTCCTTGTCAACTGGGATCTGCTGTGCACTTGGCATTCTCTGCCTGCTTGTAGGCCAGATTCCAAGACAGTAAGAAACCCAACTGAAAGCAGCTCATGAGCCAATACAGTACCAGGGATGGGGAAGGGACTTCTTAATAGCTCGAGCCATCTTTGGCTCAAACGGTCTTTAAGGATGAGAATAAACAAATGCAGAAGTCAACATGGCCGGCATTCAGTGTCCACCTCGTGCTGGGTGCTGGGCAGGCCCTCCAGTTAGGGGGTGATGACTGCATGGAGACAGGGCTCTGGCCTATAGTAAAGCTTAGAGTTTAGTTGGATATTTGCAAAGGGCCCACATGTGCACACACACAGACACACAGTACTGGAGAAATATACAAAACAACCACCAGGACAGCAAAAGGGTAGTCAAACAATGAAGCACTCAGGAATGTTGTACACACAGCATAGCCTTCTGCTCACGCTCCTAGCCTGCCCTAACTGCTCACTGTTAGCATAGTGGTATATGTGTGGTGTGTGTGCATGTGTGTGCGCATGTATTCTCTCACACATTTACATGGGGTTTTCCCATGCTACGCCTAGAATACTACTTATTTATATACGTAAATAGAAAAATATCCAGAAGAATATATGCAAACTTGTTAACTGTGGTTTTCTCTGGGTGAGGAAGAGGGCTGGGGCTTTTATGCTATCCACTCTTCTGTGTTGTTATTTTTTTTTAAAAGATTTTATTTATTTATTTGACGGAGAGAGATCACAAGTAGGCAGAGAGTTAGGCAGAGAGAGAAGGGGAAGCAGGCTCCCCGCTGAGCAGAGAGCCCAATGCGGGGCTCGATCCCAGGACACTGAGATCATGACCTGAGCCGAAGGCAGCAGCTCAATCCACTGAGCCACCCAGGCGCCCCTCTGTGTTGTTATTTTAAGCAACCAAAGAAGTATTTAAATAATTTAGCCAGATTTCTAAAGGAGAAAATACAATTTCTACACCTTGTGCAGTTACCAACAAAAAGTACTTATTCTTTTAATCTGACTCTTGGCACTAGTCCTCATCCTTGGGGACATGGCAAGAAATGAAAGTATTCAGTCTCGAGTCTCGATCCTAAACATTTTTTTCCCCCAGAGAGGAATAAAGACAGAAAAATGAGAAAGAGGAGTCTTGATTTTCTACTGGAGCCCTAAAGTGCTTCATAATGAAAAGAACCCGTGTCAGGGGATGATGAGCACTCCCAGCCGGAGAAGAAGTCCTTCTCAGAGGCTTCCCGGAGGAGAGAAAGCAGAAATGGCTGGAAAGTAGAGAACGTGTGTCTGAGCTTCAGCTCTGCTAAAACCTAGGTCTTTGAACATGCAGGAGTCATGGCATCTCTCCTGGTTTCAGATTCTCACCTTTTAGGATAGGTAATTCTAGAATATTTGAAAACTGAAAATTATTGGAGACTCTAAACTCTTTAACCTTGCCAAGTAAAGCCAATGAGAAGGAAAACACAAACGAACAAGCAGCCAAACCAAAAGCTGTCATGGAACCGCATCATCGCTTCATACATGAAAGGACGCATTAGTGCTGAAAATATCAGACACAACTTAAATTTTAAAAAATTAACTCTATGTAAAAATTCTCAATCTGCCCTTGTTTGTGTCTCTGCCTTGTGGGCAAGAACAGTTTTTTCCATGGAAGGCATTTGGGAATCTCGGCAGCGAGCCCTCTTAATTTCTCCTTGGGGCGATCATGCTCCCAGACTCTGACCTTGAACCCGACCCCAGACAGACACTGAGTAGCCAATTCAGGGGCTGAAAAGGCAGAGTCGAAGCCACACGGCAGAGCACGGGAGTTCAGCATGGAGGAAATAATTGTTCTCCAACAACTGCTCCGTGCCAGGTACGCATCTGGGTGATGGAAGGGAATTTCATGGAGAAGCAAACAAACACAGGAGCTGTCTCCGTGCAACCTGGTATGTTCCATTAGGGGAACCAGATTGTTAACAAAGACACAGAATATGTGGAGTATATCGCAGAGTCTTAGATACAATAGGAAAAAAATAAAGCATAGCAGCTTTGATAGGTAGTCACTCACGTGTGAAAAGTGATCAGAAAAGGTCTGAGCAGAATCTAAAAGGAACGGAGGGAGTGAGCCATGTAGACATCCAAGCAAGAACACTTCGGCCCGGGACTAGGAACAACAAATGCCCTGGGGCAAGGTGTGTGCTTGATAAAGTTGAGGAACAGCTATTTACAGAGGTAAGGACGGGAGGAGGCAGAAATCCGAGGCAGGAAACACTGGGGACCTTAGGAACTCCGGGAAGGACTGACTTGATCTGAGTGTGTGGTGAGCTGTCGGAAGGCAGCGTGCAGAGAAGTGACACAGTCAGACTCATGTTTAAATAAAATTGCTCTGCTACTGTATAAACTCTGTGTAGAGAAGGTGGGAGCAGGGAATCCAGCTGGTGTAACTTCCAGTCTGGGGAAAGAAGGAGAATTTAACAGGAGGAAGGAGCTACTGGCAACACAGTGCCGTGTGGTGCCTGCTGATGCTTTCAGGGCTGGGGAAGCAGGGAAGCAACGGCTTATTCAGTGGGCGGAAGGCTAAGCTCTGGAAATACGTATCTGTGTGTCTTTATGCATATGTATTTACTGTGTCTCTCTCTATGTTTACTGTATATATCTATAGGTATTTGCTTACTTTGTATACTACACATGAAACATTTCTTTACAGCTACTGAATAAATTCTTTTCCTCTAGTTCTACCCTAACTTTAGGTTCCTTAAGACTTTCCTTCTTATCTTTACTTTTATTAGCTAATTATTTTATAAATTCCATGGAAACCCCATGTTTTAGTCAAGATGGACCAGGTTATGCTGCAGTAACAAACTTCGAAATCTTGATGATGTAACATCATGAAAATGTATGTCTAACGTGAATTAGCAGGTGGACTCTAATAATTTTGGTTACCAAGACACTGGACCAATAGAAGCTTCATCTCAGCATTTGGATCCACAGTTGCTGAGGCAGGAAAGGATGCGTGGAGAATTCTGTACTGCCTTTTAAAGCCCTGAAATAACATACTGCTTTGTCTTGCATTTCACTGGAGTAAGTCACACGGCCATCCCTAATTCAACGAGGCAGGAAAGTGCAGATGGACAGTGTACCTGGGAGAATAAGAAGTAGAAAAAAATCGAACAGTCCTAATGATCTCCACAGTCTGGTTCTCTTTCTGATTGGATCCCAGATTTTCCTTTCTTTTACCTTTCCAATTTGACCTTCTTTGTGTAGTGTTTATCTTTTTTTTTTTTTTTTAAGATTTTATTTATTTATTTGACAGAGAACACTAGTAGGCAGAGAGAGGGGGAAGCAGGCTCCCCGCTGAGCAGAAAGCCGAATGCGGGGCTTGATCCCAGGACGCTGGGATCATGACCGGAGCCGAAGGCAGAGGCTTTAACACTGAGCCACCCGGCGCCTCTTCCCTGTTTATCTTAATTGAAAATTTTATGACCTATAAGTTTCCAAGTCACTCATGCCACTCTGATGACGTTGCACATCGACTTATATTATACCTATTATTGTACAGACACGCAAGTGGCATCTGTTGTTCTAAGTGCATACTTAACTTTTCCTTTACCTAAGTTGGTCTTCATGGCCAGAAAATCAATCTAAAGGGGGCCTAGGGAAAATAGCTTGCCCAAAGATAAGAAAACAGAGATGTCTGCTTCTTTTAGACTGCTTCTGTTCTTTGATAACGCAAACTTTACTTCCCATCTGTCATGCCCTCTTGGGTTTTCAGTACATGTGGCAATGGCAGCATTTCCAGATTTTCTCCACTGCCCAAAGCCCAAAGTCAACTTTGGTATATGCTTTCCAGCAAGGGAAAAGCAAGAGTGTCTAGTGCTTTCATCATTAGACTAATGCACTGGTGAGAGCCAAGATGCCATCTTGAGCATTGGGATAGGCTTCCCACTCTGAAGACACTCTGAAGACACTCTGAAACGGTCCCGAAGAAAGACATTGTTTTGATTTCCCAGATCAGGGCCCGGGATCCACGTGTCCTCTCACTCTCAGAACATCGGACTCCGAGTTTTCTTTCTTGACCTTTCAGAGATTTCTGACTGTAGCAGTGGCAAGGAGAGGGCAGTGCAACGCTGGTTCTCCGGATGGAACTGTCTTTTCGGACTTGTTAAGCAATTATCTGATTTATTAAACATGATGTCTCCTCTTAATTAAGTGACTGGTGTTAGAGATTGCTTTTTGCCCAGCAGCCTTCGAGGAGAGTGAACCCACTGGGTGTGTGGGAGCCACAGAGCACATGCCAGATAAACAAAAATCCTCGGAAGGATTTCGGTGAGAGGGTGGGGTGTCAGGTTTTCAAACAGAGACTCACATGTCAGCTGTGAGTGGAAGCACCGTCTCGTTTGTTTGACTAAACGGGATGATGCCTGCAGTGGGGGCTGTTTCTCGTCTTATTCGTCATGCAGCAGCCCCAGAGTCCGCATTGCCTAGAGGAGACACGTAAATAAACACTGTCCTAAAGGGCAACCGAACATCCCATCAGGCTTGCTTTTCCCATCCAACAGGTGGCATTGTTGTCTCATAAACGGCTTCGGGGACCAGCAGAGCCACTAAGCAACCACCATCTGTTTTTGTTGTCGCTGCTGTTGTTTAAAAATCCCACGTATTGTTCATGGAATTGGGCAGCAGTGAGCAGCACACAAACGCTTTTCAAAAGCACTTTATTTTTGAGAAGACAAATATGGCTGATGAGTCCTTTCTATTACAGAGCTTTAGCAGATGATAAGAAATACTCAGCTTTCCCCCTTTGGATTCCTCTGGGTGGACTGAGAAGGAATCCTGTGTTTTTGTTTCTGTCAGTGGCCAATTAAACCATAACTCACACTACTCAAGTTTACACATTAATTCCCTAAATCACTTACGTATTGAAACAGTGGCATTTACAGAATGTGGGTTTCATGCTTATTATACAAAGCCGGAAGAGGAGGAAGCTACAAAAGAAAAACAAGACCCTATCACTATTGTCCAAGACTTTTTGCAATAGAATTAGTAAGATAAAGATACATAGAAATCCCATTAGTAGTAATCTGGACGAGATGCTCTTATGCTGGGTACTAATAGTTAAAAGTATTTTCATAACTTTTAACTAATACTAGTTAAAAGTAACATTTGGTGGGAATTTACTGTATGCTAGACACTGTTCGAAGAATTTAGCATTTGTTTGATTTTCATAGCAATCCTATGGCGTAGGTACTATTATTATCCTCATGTGATCAATAAGGAGACAGATGGGGTAGTGGTTAGGAGCCAGGCTACGGCAGATGGAGTGACCACCTCTGAGAACAGCAGATGCTGAGTATATATACCAGATACCAAGCAAGAATTTTTGCCCTTTGCATCCATGATGTTTTCATGCCAACAATTTGAACTAAGTATTAAGCATTATCTTTTTTTTGATTTTTTTTTTTTTTTAATTTGAGACAGTGAAAGAACAAGTTGTGGTGAGGGGCAGAGAGAGAGAGAGAGAGAGAGAGGGAGGGAGAAGCAGATTCCCCACTGAGCAAGAAGCTGGATGCCTGCCGGGCTTGATGCCAGGACCCTGAGACCATGACCTGAGCCAAGGGTAGATGCTTAACCAACGGAGCTACCCAGGTGCCCCTAAACCTTGTCTTTATGTTACTTTTATTTCCTATGGGAGTTTAATTATCTCTCTTAGCAAAATATAAGTGTGCTCATCTCTAGACTCCTTGAAAACAAGCATAAAGATTTATGCAAACATGAATTTATTAATTTAGCTTCAGACATGAATAAATGCCAGAATATTAGTAATTTACTAATATCATGGTGTATGCCTCTTTTCCTATAAGGGACATCAATTACGTTTTATTCATCATCCTAGTAGAAATTAAAAATACGTATTTATAACCCTTTATTGTTTCCTTGTCATAAAAAAACTTCAGCTCTGGGAAGAGTGGCCAACTGACTGATTAGGATTACTTGAAATTTCATCCATTTTGAAAATGCCACAAAGTCTTTAAAAGAGGGAAATTGTATACACACACACAATTTGATACATATATCAAAAATAGTTCATCTTTTTCTATCCTTCGAGAAACAAACAAAAAAAAACCCCTACATAAATCCCAATAATCTATATAAGCTTTCTTTCAGTCCAAAAATAAAATATTTCCAGAGAATGAGGAGTGAGGGTTGAGGGGAAACAGCAAAAAATGAGGGAGATAAATTAGGCACGGCTTGATTTCTAATCATGGTATAGAGATCAGTGAGAACATGTAAATATAATAATCTTATTTAGAAAATTACCAAACCACTCTGACAGCTCATTTTATGAACTTGCAAGTATTTTTTTCTTTGTTGAAGAATGGGATATTTTGGCTAATCTAATAATCTGGTTTATGCTTGCCACAGATATTTATTAACTCAGTACAGCTGAGTTTCAGGGTTCCTAATTAGACATCTGGACACTTTACATGCAGGCTGAAAAGATTTTATTTTTAAAGGGAAGTGACTAAGTGTTATAAATACACATTTTAAATTTTTATTAAAGTATCAGCAGGAACATTACTCGTATCCCCTACTGCAAATTAGAACTGTAGTAAATTGCTAGAATTCTGTAGTTTATTTGTCTGAAATTATATTAATACTTAAATGTTTGCTTAATCACAGTTCAAAGAACGAGTTTTTCTTGTGATTCCCATGCTTATTTTCAAGGATTGAGAGATGATGTTTTTATATTTATTCTTTAAAAAGAAAAAAAAAAAACGAAAGGAGATGAAAACTTTGGCACAATTTTTGACCCAGAGGAAAATCCATGGCTCCCGACACTGCTTAAGTTCTGTTTCTGCATGTTTGTTAAACATCTCCATACTTTAGTTACTTTATTTTCCCATCAGAGAGAAATAGGTATCAGGGTACAAAACATAAAAAATGTTGCTTTGATGGTTTTCGACTTCCTCTGTTCTCTGGAAAAATGCTAAAGTCAGATCAAGTTTTATTTCCTATCACTAGGAATATCCTCCAGTAGTTTCTAGGTACTTCCTAAGACAAACTATGTATTCATGCGGAAATGCACATGCAGGGGCGCCTGGGTGCTCAGTGGGTTAAGCTCTGCCTTCGGCTCAGGTCATGATCCCAGGGTCCTGGGATCGAGCCCCGCATTGGGCTCTCTGCTGGGCAGGGAGCCTGCTTCCTTCTCTCTCTCTGCCTGCCTCTCTGCCTACTTGTGATCTATGTCTGTCAAATAAATAAATAAAATCTTAAAAAAAAAAAGGCATTTCTGAGTATGCATCTCAACAAGGGTTTTCATTAAAATTAGAAAGAAGACTGGTACCCTAATGTGGCAAGCTGTGGGGAATGCCAGCATTTTCTTGGTTGGGAAGAGACACTGTTTAAAGACCTAGAATGCACTTGAGTGATGTGCAGCTCTTAAGGAAACATTTGTACGAGGATGTATATAGAGGGATACGCAACACAATGCTTTTTATAACACCTAAAAATTCAAAATAACCCAGTGCTCATCAACAGGGGATGATATATATATATATATATATCTCCCCAGGAAAGTACAATAAAGCTGTTTTCATCTTACATACAAACACACAGTACAGTGAAATGAGCTCCTGAAGGTAATAAGCAGGCCCTGATTATCTAGCTCTCCAACTAATAGCTTTAACTTCCCATTCAATCAATATCTTTGTGGATCCGAATGTGCCAGGCTCTGTTCCCGGGATCCGTCATCTGCTCGCCGAGGGGCCCCCCTTTTGCCCCCTCCTCCCCTGCTCCTCTCACCCCTTCTGTCTCTTCCTTTCCCTCCTGCATTGCCTTTGACTTCTCCTTGCTTGCTTTATACCCACTGATCCTGGCTCTCTCTGAAGAGAAGCATGCAACTTTCTCCCCCACAACACCCCCTTCAAGAGGTCGGTCTACACGCAAGCTTCCGTCTCCTTTCTACTCTCCCTTTCAATGCCAGTCGCTCTCCAAACTTCCGCCTGGGTTTTGCCCTTCCCTCCCAAAGTTTCTCCCAGAACGCTTGTCAGTTTGTAACTCTGCATTAATCAATACAGTCTTTTGATTACTGTCTCTTCTTGTCTAAATTGAAAGCTACATGACAACAGTACCTCCTCCTGTTTTGATCAGGATTCCATCCCTAGCACCTGTCACATAACATTTATTTAGTATATATTTAAGTAACCAGTCCTAAGGGATAAGTACTGTTATTACCCCTGTTTTCCATGACGCACTCAAGACTGGTAGTATTAAAAGTATAAACTGCAGATTTGAGTTGTGTTATGTTAGATGCTGTTTGGGTGGATAAAATGAGTTAGATTTCCCAGGTTTTCCCCATTCTGCTGTCCCTGTCAGACAGCAGCAAGACAGGCTTTGGAGAAGGGGAAACAGGAGGTATGGTTTGATGAAGTACCTGCGGTAAGAAAGGGCAAACACACTTTCGGCTAGAGTCCGCAGGAGATAACAATCATGGAAGACAAAGTGTCTTTTCTATATAACCTGGTGTGGTGGACAGTACATGGTCTTCAGGCTCAGGGAGGCCCGGGGTTGCATCCCAGTATGACCTCTTAGGAGGTGAGCAACCTTGACAAAGTGACCTAACTCTTCTGAGCTTCCTCATTGTAAGTAGAAGCAATGGATCTTTCATGAGCTTCCTGTAAAAATGAAATTACATGGCAGCCCAAATCCAGCAATTCCGTTCCGAGGTATTTATACAAGAGAAATGAAAATATATGTCCAAAAAGCCACTGTTATATAAAGTTTTTAGCAGTTTTACGAATAATAGCTAAAAACTGGAAGCCACCTTCTTGTCTGTTAATAAAAAAAATGAAAAACCACTCTGGGCTGTATTCCTCCAGTGGACTGCATCTCAACAATAGAAGGGAACAAAGTGCACACTGTGGGTAATGCTATCAACATGATGGGAGCTTGAAAAGCAGACACGAAAAGAACAAATGCTGTGTGGTTCTATTTATTTGAAGTTCTATATTATTCTATTTTATTTTATTTTATTTTCAGTGTTCCAGCATTCATTGTTTATGCACCACACCAGTGCTCCATGAGATCCGTGCCCTCCCTAATCCCCACCACCAGGCTCACCCAACCCCCCACAGCCCTCCTCTCCAAACCCTCAGTTTGTTCCTTAGAGTCCACAGTCTCTCATAGTTCGTCTCCCCCTCTGATTTCCCCCAACTCCCTTCTCTCCATCTTCCCATATTCTCTATGTTATTCCTTATGCTCCACAAATAAGTGAAACCATGTGATAATTGACTCTCTCTGCTGGACTTATTCCACTCAGCATAATCTCCTCCAGTCCCAAACATGTTGATATAAAACTTGGGTATTCATCCTTTCTGATGGAGGCATAATACTCCATAGTGTATATGGACCACATCTTCCTTATCCATTCGTCCATTGAAGGGCATCTTGGTTCTTTCCACAGTTTGGCAACCATGGCCATTGCTTCTATGAACACTGGAGCACAGATGGCCCTTCTTTTCTTTATGTCTGTATCTTTGGGGTAAATACCCAGTAGAGCAATTGCAGGGTCCTAGGGTAGCTCTATTTTTAATTTCTTAAGGGATCTCCACACTGTTTTCCAAAGTGGCTGCACCAACTTGCATTCCCACCAATAGTGTAAGAGGGTTCCCCTTTCTCCACATCCTCTCCAACACTTGTTAACTGTCTTGTTAATTTTTGCCATTCTAACTGGTGTAAGGTGGTATCTCAATGTGGTTTTGATTTGAATCTCCCTGATTGCTAATGATGATGAACATTTTTTCATGTGTCTGTTAGCCATTTGTATGTCTTCTTTGGAGAAAAGTGTCTGTTCATGTCTTCTGCCCATTTTTTGACATGATTATCTGTTTTGTGTTTGTTGAGTTTGAGGAGTTCTTTATAGATCTTAGATATCAGCCCTTTGTAGTGTCATTTGCAAATATCTTCTCCCATTCCGTGGGTTGCCTCTTTGTTTTGTTGACTGTTTCCTTTGCTGTGCAGAAGCTTTTGATCTTTATGAAGTCTCAAAAGTTACTATAGAATTTTTTTCATGTGTAAGTTATTGCTCAACCACTTTTTTTGTTTGTTGCAGTTCTCACACCCATCACATTTTAAAACTATTGGTGACAGATTCTTTTTTTGCATGGATCCTAGAGTACGGTGGTCTCTCTCAGAGGCCAGATGAAAACATAACATCAAGAAATAGGCATCACTATATTGGTGATATGTATGATAGGTATTTTCACTGGTTCTCCCCAAACACTTGGTGCTTAGTAGAAAGTTGAGTGTCATTTGAGAGTTTTAGCCAGAATAGTGCTTTTTCAATCCAAACCATGTTAGGAAACTAGCATAAGCTTATGTTCTCTTGTTACATTCTCTTTTAATGTGAAATTCATAAATAGGTTCATATTACAGAGACAGTCTAGTGTAAATCTGCTACTCACAAATGCAAACAATAATTACTGGTTCAATCGGGCCAGGTTTAAGGGGAAATTCAGCATTTATTGCAAACAAAGTATTAGAGACATTAAGAGCTAAACGTGATCATGGGGTATTTTTAACCAACATTTTCGTGTTAGAAAATTGAAATCTAAAGAATGTAAGTCATTGGCTAAGGTTAATTAAAGGGTTGATGGGGGGGGCTCACGATTCTCCATCAAGCACTCCTCACTTCTCTATACCATGTATTTCAAGAGAATTTGAAGTAAAAGGGTTGCCTAGAGATGATTTTTCTCCATCTTTCTTTTAACTACATCATTATCGTCTTCTTCATCACCATTGCCATCATCATTGCATCTTACGATGTGCCAAGCACTGGGATACATAATTTAGAAATACTATCTCCTCGTGAAGTTGTATGAAGCTGTAAGGAGTCTCTTACCACCACCTTCTGAGATATCATTAATCCCATTTCGTAGATGAGGAAACTAAGCTCATAACTCACAGCACAGGGAACAAGTAACTCAACAAACCTTGCCTCAAAGAATTCACAACTGAATGCAGGAGTCATTGGAAAGGTAATTCTACCTCTCTCATAGTTTGATCAAATAGTTTCTAGTGTGACTTTGCTCATCACAATCAAAGTCTGTATACAGTTTTGCAGTTACAATGGGGTCATGGGGGAAAGGACAGAAAAGGTAGAGGTCGGTCTTTCTACCACTCATGTTTCTTCTTATTATTATTTCTTATTCCATATGTACTCTTCATACCAATTTCCCCGTATCTTAGAGCTATTTGCAACAGAGATTCTTTCCTTCTTTCTTGGTATTTATTATTCTGTCCTTAGCATATATAAACTGTAACCTGTCACAACTTGGCAATTACAGGAAACATGTTTGTCATGAAAGCCAGGAGTTACTGGGGTGGAGTGATGGATGGAACAATGGTGCTTTCAAAAGAGAATTGAAGGGGGCAAAAAGTCATCAGTGTTCTGGGGGCATCAGTATCAGGCTGAGTTATCTGATAGCTGGAGGGCAGTTTGTTTCTTTTATGCTGACTCCATTTTCAGGAATAGCATTTCAACCTTCCCTTTTCTTGATGCTGAAGTGAACGCAATGGTATTTCCCCAGTGCCTTGTTGGCAGAGATCTGAATTGGCTGCTTTCATTTATTCCTACACGGACACAAGCTCAGTTGGCGTGGGATTCCATTCTGTGTCCACTGTTGCCGTCACAAGTGACACTTGTAACAGGCTTCAAAATCTGTCCCATGACTTTTTAATCATTTGAAACAAAACTTGTTTTCCCAGCACTACTATTCTGGCCCTGGCACTCTCTCCTCTTTCATTTTTTCTTAACCAGCAGTAGGAAGGGCAGGGGCAGCCTCGTTGGCATGTCTGGTCACTGTGTTAATGACTCATGTATTAGGTGCCTGAGTTGGACACATTACTTGATTCTTCAAAATCTCCATTTCTCTTGTAAAATAGATGTAAAAATAGTGTCCACCTCATGGGTAATGATTAAATTAGATGATATAGTGCTGTGCACCATTCATGTCACATAGTCAGTGCTTCATAAATATTAGCAAATATTATTGTTATTCAGTTGTAATACCACCGCCCAATAGACAGCTGGAACTGGAAGCAGGAGACAGAGCAGAAGAAAAGCCTAGGCGTAGACTGGAAGCAGAGCAAGCCAAGGACAACAGTGGACAACAGACTGGTCTCTCTCCACATTTCTTGAAAACCCTGGTGCTGAAATGTCTACAGATCTTAAGTTTATGAATAAAGCTTTACTTCTCCATAATTTACATTCAGAATGTAGGCACAGACAGAGAAAAAGAAAGTCATCTTTTTTTCTGCTTTTCTACTACGGACAAATGAGAACCGGGGTGCAGAGAGACAGGTGGGCCCCTCCATACGTGCACCAAGCCCACTCTTTATAAACAGTGTCTTTAGAAAGGGCTAGCATTTCTCCTCTCCTTCAGGCTAGGAAATGACCCTTCCCAACCTGCCCTGTGAAAGAGAAGATTGGAAGTGAGTTTGACCTTCAAAAGGGACAGTGATAACTACCTCAGATCTGTAAACCCTCAGCTTTCTCGACTAGCTCTGTGTTTGAAAGTCGCGGGAGGGTGCAGACGGAAAGAAGCCGCCCGCTCGCACTGCCCATCCTGCCACCCGGCACCGTGTCCCCAAGATCCCGAAACCTGCATTTTACCCAACCTGCTAGGCATGAACATGGACTCATTGACTGATGTGTTCAACGAGTATCAGTTGATTATGGTTTATGTGCAAAACACTTAGGATATGGTAATGAACAAAACAGACAAAAGTCTCCACCTAAGAAATGCGGTAGGTAAGATCAGAGATTTAATGTAGGCATGGGGTGTGGGGTGCGGTGAGCAGGAAGACTGGACATATAGGTCCCTGCATGGACTTTGGACCTTACATTGGATGATATGGGAAAGTGTTAGAAGGTTTTTGAACACAGGGCTGCCATCATCTGACTTACATTTAATAGGATAATTCATGAGAACTTAGCCTAAGGAGACACAAGGGCAGAAGCAAGGAGAGGGGTTATGAGGTTACTGAAATCATCTTAACAGGCCATGATGAAACCTGGGGCCAGGGTTGGCAGCTGAGGGGCCATGTTTTGGGTGTCATCATTATGTAAATGGCACTTGAAGCCTGGAGGAAGGATGAGCCCCTTGGGGAGAGAGTTCAGCCCATAACTGAGATGAGGACGGCACAGAGGAGGAGACCTGTGAGGGCGGACGCAAGTGCGCATGCCCATGGAGGCTGCTGCTAGATCAGGAAGATCCGAGCTGAGACATAATCCTTGGGGTCAGCAGCTGGAGGTCATCTGAACCTCGATGGCGTGGTTTGAGCGTAGTGGCGGGAGGAGAAAAAGGAGAGTGTGGACAGGTCTTTGGGAGGCCGGGAAGGAGAATGGAGCAGAGAAATACAACACGCCTACTGCACAGCATGACTACTGCAACCACTTGGGTTGGCGGCAGTGACTTTGAAGATGACAAGTCAGTGGCTCGTGTCTTTCTCCGGTCAGACGCAGCCGCGTGAATGTCGGTGGAAAGGGGGCTGGCAGCCGCGTGTAGCTACGGGCGGTTTTATCCGGCAAGTGGGACCAAGTAAGAGGCAAGGGGGAGCCTGCAGAGCGTCTGGAAGGGACTCACTGTAACACCTGAGCGCAGAATTCAAGCGGAGTAAGAAAGGGGGAGAGGAGTGGGCATAGGCAGACGTTCCCGGGATCAATAAACCGAAGGCACAGGGACGCTAAAGGACGGCTGCCTTGGGTGCTGCTATGAAAGAAAGGGGACTTAGTGTGGGTCAGAGCCTGGGGCGTTTGCGAGGGAGGCTAGAGCGGACTGCCCTTACGGATGACGACGGGGTCTGCAGTGTGGTGCGACAGGCCGGCGTGGCTGTAGCAGCTAGGATCTGTGCTGAAGATGAAAATTTCTATTAAAAGTTTATGAGCCACGGGCGCCTGGGTGGCTCAGTGGGTTAAGCCACTGCCTTCGGCTCAGGTCATGATCTCAGAGTCCTGGGATCGAGTCCCGCATCGGGCTCCCTGCTTAGCAGAGAGCCTGCTTCCCTCTCTCTCTCTGCCTGCCTGCCTCTCCATCTACTTGTGATTTCTCTCTGTCAAATAAATAAATAAAATCTTTAAAAAAAAAAGTTTATGAGCCAGGTACAGTCCCCTTGAAATTGTCATTGTCATTGGCCTCTTAGTACTCGGGTTTAATTGTCTTGTTTCCATTGTCCCCATTCCAGTGGAATGGTCGATGTCAGCCTAAGAGTAGAATGATCAGACTTTCTGAAATCCACTTTTAAGGTATAGGGCACATAGGAAAATTTGGGGGGTGCTCTACCTGACAGACACTTTAATATGGCCTCATTCAAACTACGTAGTACGCGTACTGTGCATCCAGTAAATAGCAGTTATGGAAACTGTGCTGTTCTTCAACAGTATTACTCATAGACATACACAGCCTCCCCTAAACTAACATGAAACCATCAAAATCAGAATTTTGGCTCTTTGCTTGTGAATTTCCATAATTTTATATTCTAGATCCAATTAGATAAAAATCCCAGTGATTTTTTTCTTAAGCAACGAAAGGCAGAATTAAGAGTTACGCAGAATGTCAGAATGTAAGTGAAGTGGTGTGGCTTCAATGACTAGCTCCCAGGTCAACCTGCTGGAAGTATGCTAGGTCAGAGAATTTGGGCAATTGCTGCATTTAAGTGCACATGAGGTATATAGGAATGGGTAACAAAAACTAAAATCAGTGAGCACAGGCTTCCCAGGCACAGAGTAAGATGCCCAGGCCTGGCTCCCAGGGCAGCTCCTGGACCCATCTCCAGAAATCCGACCCTGGCCACCTGCCCGTGCACCCGGGCCACTGCCCTGGAAAGGTCTGACAAGGATCTGGAAGGGATTATTGCCTTTTATAGCTGCAAGGAAATTGGACTCTGCAGGACAATTACAGTGTGTCAGACTGTAGAACCATTAAAAATTTCCGATGTTGGGATTTGGTTCAGAGGGGAACAGTGTAGCTGGCCTCAGGTGAAACAGAGATAGGGACTGGATGGTAGGATGGTAAAGAAGGCTCTTCCGGAAACCAAGCCTAGGCTCTGACTATGTCCTGGGGGTGGAGCTCGGGCTTTCTTTCTCTCGTCCTGTGCTTGGGGTTCAAGCATTGTGCCAGGAGAGGCACAGTGCTTGACAGGGAGGATGGCGCCTGTTGCTCTGGGGCGAGGGAAAGCGCTACAGGAAACTCCCCTGCCTACCACGGGCGCAGCACCTCATGCCCATTGTTCCAGGCGTCATCACGACAATCCCATGCAAGTGGTTTAATACCATGCCTGTCCATAGCTGAAGAGACTGAGGTTCAAAAATATAAGGAACTTGCCCGAGATGACCGGCCATTTCAGTGGCAGAGCACAGCTTTGACCTGTCTGACCGACTGACCAGTCCGCCTGACCACGCAGTTCCTGTCTGTCACAAGATTACTTTGACTCCCCACCGTGACCACCTGCTAAGAGCTTGTAATGGACCAAGCAGTGTATCAGGCCTTGTGTCTACCCAACACAGTCTCCTCAATTCACAGAGAAGGAGTAGAGGTTCAAAGAGATAACACGCCTAAGCTCACATAACCGGCACACCCAGGGGTCAGCACTAGAGCACCCTGTTTGTCTTGAGTCCTCACGTTCTTGGGGTGACAGGCAGGAGGAAAGAAGAGCCTGTCCCCTGGCCTTCTTTATAGTTAACACATCATTGCCACATTTGTCCCTCAAATAACTCCTGCAGGCATGTATAATACTATTTCCATTTTTTTCCATATAAAAAAACAAGTTCAGAAAGGCTAAGTGGCTTTCCCTGTTAATACTGAACTAGTAAAACATGAAGAAGGGCCACGTCTTCGGTCTTGGGACTATAAATTGAATTTACCCATACGTTCAGCATCGGTTGAACTCTTCCCATGTGTCAGACTTTGTATTAAGAACTGGGACCATAAAGCATAGTACTGGCTCTCAAGGAGCTCACAGTCTAATAGGGCATGCAGCCAAAAACCCCCCAGACAATGTCCGTGGGAAGTCGTCAGCACTTCTTCTTGGTTAACACGGTCCCAGCATTCTGATGGGAAAGGGAGCTGAAGTCTTACTTGGCAGAACTATTAAGGCACCCACAGTGGGAGCTCCTTGCTACTCTCCAGTCTTTTTCCACTGCAGGAATCTGTGTACGTGTGAAAAGTAAACTGTAGCCAAGTTCCCACTGAAGCAAATGGGGAATTAATTACTGGATGGATGGATAATTCTTTTCAGGGTTTCATTACCCCAAATGCCTTTCCATGTTCATGATCAAGGCGCCATGCTTCTCTACTTCTAGCCTCTCAGAAAGGGCTGTGAGGCCAGAGAAGGAAGCTTGTCTTCTTGATGGGATAAGAAAAGAAATAATTTGGGATTGTCAAAGAATGTAAAGAGGGAAGAACACAGCCTTGCATGGGCTCTAATAACAAAAGAAAAGGCTCTGATGAGAAAAAAACAAAGTCATATTTCCATAAAAATTCCTTTTGGAAGACAGCCACACACACCAGGTCAACTCCAGCCTTGGAGGCCAGCCTCCGTGACTATTTTGGGATTTCCAAGAGGGAGGAAGCACACTGAGGAAGAGGAAGCCAAGAGTTTCATCAGCAAAGATTTCATCTTGACTTGTTTTGCAGGGAAACAAAGGTGGGGTGGCCCTGTGCGCTCCCTCCGGGATCTGTCAAATATTCAGAAATATTAATTTTGGAACAACAGTGCCTATGATTTTGAAAACAAGATAGCTAAGCCAGAGATAGAGTTGATTGGATTGGCAAAAAGTCTCTCTGAGCCCCCTGAGGACGCCCATTCCAAGTCTCCACAGGCCTTCAGTAGAAAATCAAAACGGCACAATGTAGAGCCAGATGAACTACAGCCTCGGGGAACCTCCAAATACCTAACACAAACCATAACTTAGCATGTTGAGGGATCCCAGAATTTTTATAATTACAAAGGAAGTCAAAGCTTTATCTATCTACAAACTTTTTTTTTTTTTTTTTTTTTTGCTACAAGTCCAGGGACTGTGTTCTCGCCCTTGCAGCTGGCCTTTCCAGAGTTAGGGTGACACCACATTACAATATCCCTAGCCAGTATGTGCACTCGGATGCCCTATTTCCCTATTGCACATGGCAGGTTTACTCCTACTGCCCAGGATACCCTCAGGACCACCAGCACTAGGCTTCCCCTGCTTTCCTGTGTCGGCACAGTTCAGTGGCTTGATGTGTTCATTCTCCAAAAAGTGGTCGTATTTTTAACTCTAGATTCAATGCATTTACTCAAAAGAATGACTACCAGATGGTGGAACTTTGAGGAACCAGGACAGGTTAGAGAGGGTGTCTTAAAGCAGAAGGTGTGTTCCTTATCTCTTTGTATTATAACACAGAGATGGTTACTTGATCTGCTTCTGGGTAAATTCAACTCTGCTTCCATGAATACACTTACAATATTTTGGTCACACATAAGAAGATTTATAAACTTGTGGAATCTCATTACACAGGGAAAAAAAAATCTGTTTGTGTCTTGATATATTTTCTTCCAGCCCTGGATGGTAGGACTCAACATTGTAAAAAAAAAAAAAAAAAAAAAAGTCAAATTTCCACAAATTAATTTGTAAATTTGAAGGATGCCTGGATAGATGCATGAGAAAGCAAGAAGGTAAAATGTTAGTGGTGGATCAAAGTGACAGGTGTGGATGTACTCACTGTAAACATTTTTTTCAACTTTTTCATATGTTTAACATTTTTAAATAAAATATTGGAAATATAATATTGTTGTGACCACAATCATAGAAAAATATCTGTCCCTCAACTCTTGCTTTAGGATGAACTTTTACAATTGGAATTACTGAGTCAAAATTATGAGTATTTCTAGGTTCTTTATACTCCTAGGAGAATATTTCTCCAAACATTGGTCCCAAGGTATACTCTCACTGATAGGTTATCTAGACTGTTGAGATAGCATGTTAAAAAATTATGAATTTTAATGAGTTATAATTTATATAAGTGAAATTCATAGATCTTATATGTATAGCTCCATAAGTTTGTATAAATGCATACACCTGTGTAGCCAACACTGTCAAGATCTAGAATGTTTCTATCACCCAGAGAATCCCTTCTTGCTCCTTGCCAGCCGTCTTCTGCCAGCCCAACCCCAGGCAACGGCTACGTTGATTTTTCTGCAGGATTAGACTTCTCTTTTTAGAGTTTCTTATAAATTGAGTGGTAGAATCCATATTCTTCTGAGTCTGTCTTCTTTGCTCCGCACATTTTAAAGATTCATTCATGGTGTTACAGTAGTTTCTTCCTTTTTATTGTTGAGTTGCATTTCATTGGGTGGGTAGGTCTGATCTTTCTTAATTGTCTTGTTAATGGACACGAGGATAGCATTTTAAATTAAAAAGATACAATTCAGTATATTTTTATAACATTCATATGTGAAAATAATTGTGTGCATTTGGCCAAGGTCTTCTGAAATCAATGCCTGTGCGCAAATACAAAAATAATGTGCAGTGGGGTTTGGGCACTGATTTCAACTTAAAGGAGAAATACCTACAGGAGGGCAAACCTGCAGGCCACCTAGAAGCTGGACCTGTTTGCAACACAAAAACTGTCTTCATCCTGCTGCATTTCCCTTAAAAACATATAAGTGGCAGCTGAGAAGACACTCGGTGTTCTGTGGCCGATTTCTACACTCCTTCTGTGGCGTGTATTTCAAATGGCATATGAGAATTTCCTATGAGAAAAAGTTCATTTTATCTTCTCTCTAAATATCTCACTACAACTTAATTAATTGGCAATGAACTCTGTTTTTAGTTCTCATGGAATTAGGTTTCTATAAGCAATGAAAGGCATCCAGTCAAAAATCCCAGGATAGTATTTCAGAATTTTAGGACAGGAAGGAAGACACTTGCAGTCACCGAGCTCAAATTCCTTATTGTTCGAGTAAAGAAAGTGAGGTCCAATGGACTGGGAGCTTTGTCAAAGGTCTCCCAGCTGGTTGTTCCAGTTGTGGGGCCAGAACTTTGGCCTCCTGGGGAAGTGGATCTGCCACTGTACCACACCACCTTGCCTTTCTGTGGGCTGAGGCCACGGTGCCTTGTATAACACAGGTCCTCTGAACCATGAGTGGTTTTCTGGGGCTCTGGGGAATCATCAAGGCCAAAGCAGGAATGTGTTCCCCTCTTCTCTGATTGTGCACTTACCTCCCAGCTCTTACACTACAAAGACCCAAGCCTCCGTGTTCTTTGCTGTATGTGGATGTCTCAGAATGGGGCCAATCCATGATTCTAGCCTTATGCTTAAGTAGCAGACCAAGAATGTGTCCAGTTCAACACCCATTAAGCTTAAGAACTTTGAATTTTTATGGGAAAAATTTATGCTTTTATAGTTGCAATTATTCAGAATGCCTACACATTCAGAAGGATGAAGCTGTCATTGTGGGCATCAGTGAACACGGTAAGTAGCTCAGACGGCAGCCAGTGTGGACAGGAAGGGAGAGACACTGTCACAGAGGCAAAGGCAACACTGGACAGGCCGACCAGAAACGGCGAGCGAGGAAGGATGTAAAGCTACATAAGGAGAAGAAGCTGTAGGAAAAGTTATCCTTCTTAGGGTGGCACGCCTAAAGCGTGTGCTCCCGCATTCGGACGAGGTACTGATTCGTGAAGGTTTGTCGAAGTTTAGGTATCGGCAGAGATTCACGTTTCCCCCCAAAACTGGAGTCGCACTGCCCGCTTCTCTGTGGTTCAGACACTTCTGCTTGGGCCGGTTATTCTTTGGATTAGTATTATTTTTTTAACTTGTCATTTTGAACTTATTTTAGATTCATGAAAATTTTACAAAATAGTACAAGAATTTTGGTCTACCCTTGACACAGTTTTCCCAAATGTTACATTTATATAACAACAGTACAATGGTCAAAACAAGGACAAAAAAATCAGCAACAGCCACAAAAACGACCCTGAAACAGTGCTACTCCCGAAGCCGCAGAGAAAGTTTACTCAGATTTCACCCGCTAACGTCCCGTTTTGGGTCCAGGATCCGTGTAGTTGTCACGTCTCCTTAGCCTCATCCGGTCTGGGGCTGTTCCTCAGTCTTTCTTTGTAGCTCATGACCTTGAAACTTTCAATGAGTTCTTCCATTTGGTTTCTCTGATGCTTTCCTATGATTAAGTCAGGATGCTCATTTTTTTAAAAATTTAATTTTTTTCCGGTGTTTTAAAATTCACTGTTTATGCACCCCACCCAGTGCTCCATGCTATCTGTCCCTTCTTAATACCTTCCATCGGCTCACCCATCCCCCCACCCCCTCCCCTTCAAAACCTTCACTTTGTTTCTCAGAGTCCACAGTCTCTCATGGTTCGTCTCCCCCTCCAATTTCCCCCAACTCCCTTCTCCTCTCCATCTCCCCATGTCCTCCATGCTATTCCTTATGCTCCATAAGTAAGTGAAACCGTATGATACTTGACTCTCTCTGCTTGACTTATTTCACTCAGCATCATCTCTTCCAGTCCTGTCCATGTTGCTACAAAAGTTGGGGATTCATCCTTTCTGATGGAGGCATAATACTCCATTGTGTATATGGACCACATCTTCTTTACAGGATGCTCATTTTGGGCAAGGATTCCACAAAATGGATTTTGCCTCCTTCTCAGTGCATCATATCAGGAGATAGATGATGCTAGGAGCGCCTGGGTGGCTCAGTCAGTCGAGCGTCTGCCTTCAGCTCAGGTCACGATCTCCGGGTCCTGGGATTAAGCCCCATATTGGGCTCCCTGCTCTGCAGGGAACCTGTTTCTCCCTCTCCCTCCATCTGTTGCTCCCCTACTTGTGCTCTCCCTGTCAAATAAATGAATAAAATCTTAAAAAAAAAAAGGAGATAGACTATGCTGAAATGTCTTACTGTTGCTGATGCCAGTTTTGATTCATGATTAAGGTGGTGACTTCCAAGTTTCTGTACTAACTCAGTGTTTTTCTCTTCTAAATTAGTAAGTCTTTTGTGGGGAGATACTTTGAGAAAATGCAAATCTCCTGTGTCTCATAGTTCTTTTGTCTTCAGATTTTAATATTCAGGATCATTTTTGCCTGCAACAATTATTACTATAGAGCTTGACAAACGGGGGTTTCTGTACCCTGCTTCCTTGCTTTCTCTTTCCCTCTTTCTTCCTCCTGCTTTCCCTCCCTCCCTTCCTTCTCCTCTTTCTCTCCTCCCTCCCCCTCTCTCCTTCTGTCCTCCTGCTCCCTCCCCTCCTCTTCCTTCCTGCTTTCTGTTTAAATCGTCTCTCTTTAACTCTTGGAGTTCTTTCAGATTGGCTCCTGTAACTTTTCAGCATACATCCGTCATGTTTGAGGAGTTCCTTAATTCCTGGTACCACCGAATATTCCAGGCTCTTTCTATATTTTCCTTGCCCCAGCCCCGGAATTCTCCATTTTCCCAAGGAGCTCTGGTTCCTTTTATTTGACAGTAGTATTTAGAAACCAATACCTGGTGCTAGGAATGCTCGTTCTCCTGCCATTGCTTCTAGAGAGAGCAGAGAACTAGGAAATGCGTGTCTGCACATATGTATACATACGTGTATACCCGTGCATGTCTGCTACTTCTCTCCATCCACCTATTAATAATCTATGACCTGTAAAAGACCCTGAGCTCGCACCGGTATCTCTGCTTCTAATTCAACACCACAGGCTTCTTTATCTGGGCCTCTCTTGGTTCTCTTTCTTCTCTTTGCCTGGCAGGGAGAAGTCTGGCTCTCATTATTTGCAGTGTATTTTTCTACTTGCTCAATCCTAGAAAACACAAAAGATAGTTTCAAAACTCCTAATGCACACTCCTGTACAAAACAAGTTTATAACTAGAGTAATGTGTGCTACAGTTGGGGGGAGATTGAACTCTTACAGTGCGTCGTCAAATACCGTCCTCCAAAGTCACTTAGGCTCATTGTCTTCTCCTGTGTGCTCTGATTATTTGGTTATTCATTTTTATGTACTTATGTTCATTGGCTAGTATTTGTATTGTGTTTTGAGTTTACCTCCCACACCTCAGTTCATTTAGTTACTTATTTATTTGTGGGGTATATGAAATAGTCCATGGTTCTAAAATCTGAATTAAACAAAATGATATGCCCAGAGAACTTTGGCTGATAGTTTGCAATTAATATTATGTATTAATTATTTATTGACGTGCGTGACTCACTGGATATTGTTCCAGCCCCAGATGAATGTTCGATATTTGGCTTCTCTGTCATCAACTCAGATAGTTTGTAGAAGGGAACTCTAGATATAGATAAGGTTACAGATGTGTAAAGAAGATATATCCAAGGGTTTAGACAAGTACATATTTGTATATTAATGGAAATCATTTTCTACTTCAAAATGCTTTTTACTCAATAGTCTATACGCTAAACCAATATTTCCACAACATTCCAGACTGAGCTGAAGTCATTAGAAAGCTCTGTTAGCCCCAGGGTAAGCAGAGGGCGCTGAGGGGCCGCTGAGAGAACATTCCCTAAACTCCTCATGACCACAGTCCATGTGCCTGTGGGAACCAGGACACATACGGGCCATGGTGACTAGCCAAATGGTCTTTCTTCTTGTAGACGGTCTGTCCTGCACGGAGCTCTGGGCTATGTTGAGTACTCACTCCCTTTTTCAGTCTTTGCAACACTGCATGCAGGGCAGTTTTTTCCTTTTTTTCTTCTTCTGTCCCTAAGGTTCCAAGCTCAAATGTGCAGAAATCGATTGCACTTCTATACACTAACAATGAATCAGCAGAAAGAGAAATGAAGAAAACCATCCCATTTACAATTGCACCAAAAATCACAAGATGCCTAGGAATAAGCCTAACTAAAGAGGTAAAAGAGCTGTACTCTGAAAACTAGAAAACACTGATGAAAGAAATGAGAGAGGACCCAAAGAAATGGAAAGACGCAAGACGCTCCATGCTCACGGATGGGAAGAACACATATTGTGAAAATGTCGATGCTACCCAAAGCAATCTACACATTCAATGCAAAACCTACCAAAATGCCAACAGCATTTTTCACAGAGCTAGAACAAACCATATTAAAATTTGTACACACAAAAGACCAGAATTTCCGAATGTTTCAAACTCCGGTTCTCCACTGAAGAGTGCCTGATCCACATTTGCTGCCACCAATTGTGAGAAAGACATCGACACAGGACCACAACCCCAGACGTGGGCTGTCTTCTTGATAAATGGCTCTCCATGTTCTTCCCTTTCCCTCCAAACTATGGCCGACCATTTTCCCCCAAATAACCAACGCAATCGGTTCAAAGCAAACATAAACCATTAGTGAATAGCAAATCCTCCCCAAATCCCTCCGATTCACAGACAACAGAGACAGTAAGGAAGTAAGATCTTTAGCGTGTGCGTACGTGTGGACACCCCAGACTCTCGCATTATATTTACTCTTATATGGATATATAATTCACTTACTTTTATAGGACTATAACAGAAGATATAGAGATCAAGGTAAAACTGGAAGAGCAATGAACTTCAGATAATTATTTTTCCACAGGAGTTATTAATGATTCCACATATCCCTAATATGGAGGCACTGTGTTCTGAGAAGCATTAGTCAGTTGGAATAAAACACTGGAAAAATGTACTATTTAATGCCAGACAGAATGTAATGATTCTCCAGTATGGCATGTGAGAAAAATAATTTACCCGAGGTGTTTGCTAATTATGTTATTTTTACAATGTCAAAATTTTAGCCATTTGGATCCTATTATTTGACTTCAATGTCAGAGTTCTGTGTTTAAATCAAGTCTGTAATTTCTACCAGTCCTGTATCATGGTGTCTCCATTGCTGAGGTCTTGGCTGGCTAGATTTTTGTCCCCAAGTATGTTTCAAGATGCTCTAATAGGAGTTACCTTCTCTGAGTTCCTGTAGGTGTGAAAACCTGTGTCTCTTGCATTTATACCTAGAACATCTTTGACTAGCAGTGAAATTCTTCAGGTTCATTCTTGCTACCTGCGGGTTTTACAGACATAATTCAACTGTCTCCCGGTATGGACTGCTGCAATGTCAGGGCTGAACCCGTGTAATTTCTTCCCCCTTTTAAGTGACTTTAATATCTGTTTTGCTCCTGGCCTGGATGTTTTGACATTCTTTTCTTCTCCTTCAAGTTCAGTAACTTTACTAAGATGTTTTTCCAAGTTCATGCCTTTGTCTCTTTCTCCTAAGACACAGTCTGACCTCCATGTCCAGCACAATTGCTCCCGTCCTCCATCTGTTCTGGCCACTGGCCTTTTACAGTCTTTCCCACAGTGAACAACTTGTTAAGATGTGATCTGGCAGAATCTTGCCTCAGATAGGGCCCCAGATCCACCCTTTTTAGCCTCAGACGTAGGGCTTGGGATTCTGCTGGGGACTCTCTAGGTATCTGTACACAATCAGTACATGGGGTTAGCAGTCCATGAAGGAGACCTTGACCGGAAGAGTATGGTGCCTAAGTGCCGCCCTCTTCCAGGTGAGTCCACCAGCAGTGCCCGACTTGAGAAAACCCACACTGGCTTGCTTTCCTTCCTCCTTTATTCTTCCCCAATCCTCTCCTCCTGTTTGGGACTATTTCCCCAGATAGTTGCCTGCGTACAGACCTAGTCTCGGCTTCGGCTTTCTGGGGGTAAATTTATTCCTAAGAATTTATCATAGATCTGCAACTTTTTGTTCATTCATTTTCCCCCCAGTTTTCTCCTCTATAGATGTGTTCTTATTTCACTTTCCCCTCCCACTGAATTTATTGAAATCTCCTCAAGACTGCCCCAAATTTTGAAACAAATTTACACAGTCCAAAATGACCTAAATCTTTGAAATGATATTATTTTTCTCCTTTACTTCTTTTCAGAATACTACCGGTCTACTTTTTACTCCTTTTGATAGGTTATCCTCTCTTCTTTGAATTCTTGTTTCTCCCATTTGTTACCATTTTTTTTTCCTTTTTTTAACTTTCAAAGGATCACAGTGTATGTAAGGGGAATTAATTTTATGATGTATGTACTTCATGTGCTTTTCTTTAGGTTCCTTTCTTTCCTTTTTAAAAAAATAAAATCATTGCTTTCTTTATGCCTTGTTCCCATGCTACTTTCTTTCTGCATAAATGTCATTTTCAATGAATCCACAGTTTGCTGGAGAAGGGTGGGAAGGAGGGGAGTATGAACATTAGATGTCATCTGTATTTTGGGGTCTATGTTACTTCTCTCTCCTTGAGTGACCGTCTCAGTTCAGGTTCAAAATGCTGTTGGATTATGTAGTTTCCAGGGATGTCATTTATACCATTCCCTGAATTATTGCATTCTCATGTTCTCATGGGTTCTATCTCTCTTCATCTATTCACTTTTTGTTTTAAACCTTTAGCAGCCTCTCTCAGTCAGGAGACTAGATTGTAGATGGTAGCTATGCTCCCATGTTATTTTGTGATTTTTTAACTGGGCATTTAAAGAGACAATCCTTGATTTTCCAAGGACCAGTACCAACCCCTAGAGTTCCTTGCCCTAATTAAAAATTCGAGAGGATTTTCAGGTTCCCAAATTATGGACCCTAACCAGCATCACACCAGCATTACCTATGAACCTGTTAGAAGTGCAAATTCTCAAGTGTCACCTGTTGAGTAAGAAACCCTGGGGGTGGACTCAAGTCGTCTGTACCTTAAGAAACTCTCTGATGGGTTCTAAAGTTCGAGAACCGCTCTTTAGAAGAATCTCTTCCTCCAAACAGAGGTGGTGGACATTTGTCTTAATTCTCAGCATCTTCCCTTATTTTGGTCTAATTTAACAGCATTTGGGGCTTAGAATTGTAACTTAGGGTTCTGGATTTTTTCTTTTTCTTTTTCTTTTTTTCTTTTTTTTTTTTTTTTTTGCCATAAGAAGATAGAGGGTATTTTTCTCTAATTGCTTTTAGTGTGACTCGAGGATGAAGGTAGAAATAAAAAAAAAAAATACACTTAAATTCACACTTTTAAACTGGAATTCTAAGTCAATGATCTGAAAGACAAGTTGCATGAAAAAGTATGGGGCCTGGACTTAGATGCTTGAGGCTCTGCTCCCATCCCACTTCTGCATCTGATTAGTTTCTGACCTCCGACAAGCCACTTGACCTCCTTGGGCTCCTTTGGGCATGTAAACTCCAAGCCTTTGAGCAACAAAAGTGCTCCTTGTGTTTTTTCCTTAGCTCAAGTTTAAGTGCCTCCAGCGATAAGGTTTCTGTCTTCTCCTATGACATGTCATCACTGGGGAGAGCTCCCTGCCATAGCTTTGAAGCCTTAGGCTAATTCTAATCTTAATTCAGACAAGTTCATATTCAGAGATAGTGATCCTTTCCTCTAACTCAGGGCAATGTATTCAAATTTCAAGTCTTTATCAAAACTGTAGGTCTGCTTTCCATTTGCCCAGAGCTCTACGGTTTTAGGGGTAGAAAGTTCAGGAGGAGAACCAGGTGACTCCTGCTAGCAAATCGTGAGACTGGTCCAAGTAATTGTAAAGTCTGTATGCTATTTCTGACTTTTTCTGTGCCTTATTGCATTTTAAATTGAGATCATCACACACCTTCTTCTTGGAAGGATGATGGTTAGAAATTTACCATAGCTCTTGGCTAGGCTGTGGCCAACAGCAGGAACACCCACAAACCAGAAGACACCCCACTCAGTCGTTGCAGTCCTGCGCCTCACATCCATATGGATTCATTTACTCTTCATTGTGTTGGTCACCAGTTACGTGTCTAGGAAAACCCTTGAGGTGTGTCTTGTCTATTGATCAATCCACAGCTGGCTGTTACCAATTTGTTAGGAGAAGGGTCCGAGGAGAGGAAGTGTTTAGAAACTTGTACAGCAGTTAGACAAGGCCATGGCATCCGGGCAGGTGGTCCAAGGAGTAGTCTACCTGAGCAGAGTATACGCCACTGGGAGTGGGATTAAACTCGGGAAGTGGGCTGTAGTGTCCTGGTCGGGCAAGACTGGTTACCTCACTTTCAGGCCCAGTACAAAATTAAAATGTGGGGCCCTTGTTCAAAAATTAAGACTTTCAAGATGGCAGCAGCAGAGCATTAAAGCAAGCGAGGGGTCCTCCTAAGTACTGGGCTTTGTGCGAATGGGCATGCCATACATCCCTAAAGCCAGCCTGCCTGCTTTGTAGGATTTTGTTATAACTTGTAATATTTTAAGGTTAAATTGTCATCTATAAACTGAAAGTGTGTACATAACTGAGAAAATGTAAGCATATTTTCTTGTAATTTACTGTTTTTGTTCTCGACTTAAATTTTAATTTAACTCAATTGAATTTGAATTGAAGCTTCTTTTTCTTTTTCTTTTTTTTTTAAAAAGATTTTTTTTTTTTTTTATTTGACAGATAGAGATCACAAGTAGGCAGAGAGGCAGGCAGAAAGAGAGAGAGGAGGAAGCAGGCTCCCCACTGAGCAGAGAGCCCGATGCGATGCGGGGCTTGATCCCAGGACCCTGGGATCATGACCTGAGCCGAAGGCAGGGGCTTAACCCACTGAGCCACGCAGGCGCTCCTGAAGTCTCTTTTTCAATTTATGGTTTAGCATTATTTAGATAAATTGGGATTGTAAGAAATGTCTTACTAATTTTAAAAAATATTTTATTTATTTATGACAGAGAGAGATAGCGAGAGAGAGAGCACAGGTGGGGGGAGCAGCAGGCAGAGCCGGAAGCAGGCTTCTAGCTGAGCAGGGAACCTGATATGGGGCTCGATGTGGGGCTCAATATGGGGCTCTATCCCAGGACTCTGGGATCATGACCTGAGCTGAAGGCAGGCGCTTAACGACTGAGCCACCCAGGTACCCCTAATTTTTAACCCTTATTTTCAGATTGTAAAAGTTTCCCTGGACTTTTCCCTGGAAAAGACACACCTCTTCTGAAGGTGTCAGTGGTAGTAAAGTAAATGACAATGGAAATTATTTAAAAGTTCAAAATCCAGGGAATTTGTATTAGTCTGATTTAGAACTCTTAAACTCCTCACATATTGGATTCTATTTTGTACTCATAATGGAAGGTGAAGTGTGTTGTTGCAAAGAGATATTGGCCGATAAAGCAATAAAACCATCAAAGTATCATTAATATATAAAATACAAAGAAGTAAGTTAAAATCAAACAAGTATTTTTACAAGACAAACTGTATTAAATGAGCTCTTCCTAGTCACGATTTGTTGGAATGTTCTGTTACATTTAAATGTTGAAAGAGCATCGACTACCTCAAGATTTTATTTCATTTTGATATGATTATAAATCCATCTTATCAAAAACTGGAGCTCTCTCAAAAAATTCTCAGCATAAACTGATATTTCCAAGGTATGATTACAGAATTTCAAAATTAAATCTTAGAAGCCATTTGAGCTGTAGTCATTGAAATTTTTGGGTACCATTCTTGCTTTTGGAGGGATGTCTTCCAGCTCCTAAGAACTATTTCCAATAGAGGCGCTTGGGTGGCTCAGTGTGTTGAGCCTCTGCGTTTAGCTCGGGTAGTGATCTCAGGGTCCTGGGATCGAGCCCCGCATCTGGCTCTCTACTCAGCGGGGAGCCTGCTTCCCTCTCTCTCTCTGCCTGCTTTTCCACCTACTTGTGATCTCTATCAAATGGATGAATAAAATATTAAAAAAAAAACTGTTTCCAATAACAGTTGTGATGGTTAACATCACTTGCTGGTTGTAAGAGATTATACGTAGAGGTTTCATTATTTTTTCTTCTGTGAATAAAATCATGGGATATGCAAAGTGACAGTTTTATTTTTTTCTCTCTCCAATCTTTTTATGTTTTATTTCATCTTCTTTCCTTACTCCACAGGAATAGGACCGCTAGTAAAATCTTAATGGAAGGGGTGGTAGTGAACATGCTGGTCTTGTTCTTGATCTCAAGGGGAAAGCTTTTACTATTTCACTACTCAGTATGATAATCACTTTAGGTTTCTTTCTAAAAATAGCTTTATTTCTTAGAGACAAAGGAAATTTCCTTCTGTTCTTAGTTTGTGCTTAATCCTGTTTAACCCATTGGAAGTTTCAATGAAACACCTGCTATGTTTGCAAAGCTCCTTCTCCTGGGTGAGTTCTTGGATGCAGCTTTGGTCTTCTCAGTCCCTGAAATGACCACCACCTCCCAACAACCCAGAACCCCCACTCCAACGTGTGTACCCACGAGAGACCAGAACTTAAAATTTCACAAAAACCTCTATTCACAAGTTTTATTTTTTTAAAGATTTTATTTATTTATTTGACGGGGGGGGGGGTCACAAGTAGGCATTGAGGCAGGCAGAGAGAGAGAGGGGCTCCTTGCTGAGCAGAGAGCCCGATGCTGGACTCGATCCCAGGATCCTGAGATCATGACCTGAGCCGAAGGCAGAGGCTTAGCCCACTGAGACACCCAGGCACCCTATTCACAAGCTTTAAAAACTAGAAATAAACACCCTCAAATCATGAATGGACCAGCAGGAATGGAACATTCGTACAATGAATTACACCTCAATAAAAAAAAATAAAGCCCGCAGACTACTGATATAACAATATGGATAAATGTCAAATGCGTTTTCCTAAGTGAACACTGCTGGTCTCAAATGGCTGCGTACCCATGGTTTTATTGATAAGATATTCTGGAGAAACTGAGATTTATAAGACAGGATCAGTGTTTGCCAGACTCTGCCTCTATCCACCAAAAGGAAATTTGTAGCTGCAAATTGGCAGCAGTCAGTCGCCACTTGAAGGTGATGTCTCATGGGAGCCTGGGGCTTCTGCAGCAAACAGGGCATAACGCTACCTTACTGGAAGATACCCTGGCCAACCTGCCCTGCCCCACCCTGGTGGGGCACCTTAGTTCCTTCTAGATATGCCTACAGAGGGAATAGGGACCTCTGGGTAGGAAAGGTGCCAGGAAACCCCTGCCATGTTTCCACAACAGCCCTCTCAGGTGACCCTGCCTCTCCAGGTTTATGTCCTGTTGCAGACCCCTGGTTGCCATGAACCATGCCCAGTTTACACACCTGTATGAGCCGCTCCCCAGGCCTTGGGCAGCTACGTACATACAGGCCTATCGACCCAGGACACGGCCCCAACCACCTGCACACCCTCCCATGTAGAGGGAGACCCCCCCACCACAACGATCTCTCTGAGGCAGCATCTGAAAAGTGGCAACAGTCTGTTCTCATTTGGATTTGTGGTCTCCTGGGGACCCAGGGGGGCAACTTCTCCAACAACCAGGGCACCCAGGTGTATCTTATGCAGAAGATATTTTGACCAGCCCCAGTCTGCCCACCTTTGCAAGGCAGTGCAGTTCAGGCCAGATCTACCTTCAGGGGAAACAGGGCCGCTGAGTAGATAAGGACTTGGGAAAATGCAGATGTCTTGTTCTAGAATTTTTGGTTTGAAAGACAAAAAATGATCTGGAAATGGATGGTGGTGATGGTTGTAGAACATTGTGAATGTGTTCATTGCTACTGAATTGCACACTGAAAAATGGTTAAAATGGTAAATTTTCTGTTGTGTGCATTTTTAGAATTTTTAAAAATACTAACGGTAGAACATGTGGAACTGAATAATGATAATGGTAAAACACAAAATTTATGAGACACGGGTAAAGAAATACATTTTTACTTTGAAGACATTTGTTAGGGGCCAAGAACATTTTTTTATATTCTTATTTTTATTTTTAAAATTTTTTAATTGTGTTATGTGTCACCAGACAGTATGTCATTAGTTTTTGATGTGGAGTTTCAAGAACATTTAAAAAAAAAAATTAGGCATTTAACTTAAGAAGTTTGTAATAAATCAAGAGCAAACTCCCAAAATAAGAAAGAAGCACATAATTGAAATCTAAAAACAGGAAAATCAGTAAAAGTATAGTAACCTACACCTGAATCTAAGAAATCAATAAAAAACAATCAGTAAGATAGAGGAATCTCCTAAAATTAATCAGGAGAAAAGATACAAATAAATATATATGGGATTAAAAATGGAAAGATACATAGAAAAAAACAGATTATAAAGTATTTTAATACTTAATGTCTGTAAGTTTAAAAGACTAAATAAATCAATATAGTCCAATGTATTTGTAAAATGTCATATTGGCACAAGAAGAACAGAAGACCAGAGCAGATCAGTATAATTTAGAAAAAAATACATTTTAAAGGTGATCAAGACTTCTCTTTTTAAAAATGTAAGCCTATATGGTTTTACAGGTAACTTCTACCATACTTTCAAGAAAGTAGATCTTATTTTATTCAGGCTATCCCCCAAATAGAACAAAAAAATATGATACTGACTATGCCATTTTTTGAAGCTACTAAATCTTTATTCCTAAACTAGCAAAAGACAGTACACGAAGATTATGGCCCACTTAGCTTAAGAACATGGATGCAAAAATCCTAAAAACAATGCTAACTAATCAAATCTAATAATGAATGTCTTTTTTTTAAATAATAAATATGATCAAGAAAGTATTTCTCCTGTAATAGCAGTTTTTCATTAAAATACCCTATCATTGAAATCATAAGAAATCTTTGATTATTTCAAAGCAGAAAATTATTATATAAAGTTGAACATACACATGAGTGATTTTAAAAATTAGCAAGTTGGAACTATAAGAAAGCTTTCTTAAGTAGTTATTGTAGGAATGTAGAAATTTACAACAAATAGGCTAATTCCTTTAAGGCTTGGACCATGACGAAGCTATTCATCTGGCACTATGATTTAATGTAGAAGTGGACACGGAATGCATGAAGGAGGCTACGACATACGGACTGGAAATGAAAAAAATAAAATCATCATTATTTGTAGATGATATGATTGTCAGTAGAACAATCAAAGCTCTATCGGTGAGAGAATTCAACAAGGTATCAGATGAAAGGTAAATTTACAAAAATCAGTAGCATTTATTTATAGCAACAATAACCAACTAGGAAAAACTACATAGAATAAGATGACATTCACAATATTGAGAAAAGTAGATATAATGTCTAGGAAATAACCAAAAACAAACAGATAAGAAAGTAAAAACAAATAAAAAATGAGAAAGATAATCTGAATAAGTGGACAGAAACTCCATGCATTTGGATGGAAGACTTTTCTGTTATAAAGATGTCAGTTCTCCCCCAAATTAATTTCTTAACTAAATATTATCTCAATCAAGAGTTCAACTTTATTTTTATGTATTTTATATTTAAATATTTGTGGAGGACTAAAAGTCTGTGAATGGCCACGTCAATGTGAAAATTTAAGAATAAAATGGTAGGATTGATCTATAACATGTTATGGCACACTACAAAGCTTGAATAACTTAAAAACACAATAATGGTGTAAAACAAAACAAACAGACTGATCGGTGAGAGAGCTAAGAGACAGAGCCTTCATACTCAACAAATTAATAAACAATAAATGTGTCTCCACAACAGGATGCGGAGAGGGGAGAGAAATTCTTTGACAGATATTAGGAGGTTGGCTAAAAATGTGGAGAAAGATAAAACTCATTCCTAAAATAAAACTCATATCACAGGCAAAAGTAAACTATCCTTTAAAGTAAAATTTTTAAAAAATATTTTGTTTACTTGACAGAGAAAGAGAGCAGGAGAGCACAAGCAGAGGCAGCGGCAGAGGGAGAGGGAGAAGCAGGCTCCTGACTGAGCAGGGAGCCTGGTGCGGGCTCAGTCGAGGACCCTGGGATCATGACCTGAGCCAAAGGCAGAGGTTCAACCAGCTGAGCCACTCAGGAGCCCCCAAATTTAAAATTTTAAACATGAATATTAAATCTGTGTGGTTAGTAAAGAAAAGATGAGTGAGTATTTTGGGATCAAATGTCCTAAGCCAAACTTAAAAGTATAAGGCAAAATAAATTTATACAATGCACACACACACACACACACACACACACACATAATTATATCAAAATTAAGGTTTTCCATTATGTGGAAGACCCCTAGATAAAGTTGATAGATGAATGATATCATATTTCTGTTGTCAAAATACCATGAAATTATTATTTGGAATTTTTTAGAAACTCTTAATAATTAACTAAGAAATTAAAAAAATAAAGCCCTAAGGGCTAATAAACGCAGGATAAGTGCACTTACTCTCTGAGTAATCATAGAAATACAGGCTAAAAGAATGTTATTATTTTACATGTATTAGACTGGTCCAAAAAAGGGGAGAGGTAGAGCGCTGAAAGGCCAAGTCCCACGTTTAACATTTATCCTGAGCATCACACAGCGTCCGCCGTTCAAGCCCAAAGCCAGCCTCTTTGTACTCCGCGGACTCACATGGGCTGGTAGACCTGGCCTTGCTGGGGGGTGCAGGGAGTGCCTTATCTTCCTGCTACTCTGGGCTTTCTAAGTACATGAGCCCCGAATCTCCTTTATAATTTAACCCGGTTTCTGTTACTGCGGGCAAAATCTTCTCACCCACCCAGTGACTTTGGCAGGAGGAGTTCCAGAGGAGTTTTGGGGGGAAGTGCCAGGCTGCCGTGGTCTGAGAGCTGACCACGTGGTCTGAGTGGGAAGTAAAAGGAAGAAGTTGGTGAGAGAGAAAGGCTCTTCCGAAAAGCGTAACCATAGGTTCCACGGTGTAGTGGTTAGCACATCTGCCCTACGAAAAGCAGAACCGTGAAAGGGCCTGGACAAAGCAGCAGATGGGATGGAGATTGCGGAAGTATGTTCGTTCAGTTAAGTGGGGGGAAGACTCGCGTTATTTAACTCCTAATGAGAAGGGGCCATGAAAAAGAATAGGCTGTAAAGGGAACAAGGCAGGGAAGTTTTCAACAAGAGAGGGGTGGCAGGGGGCTCATTTTAGTAGAAAGAAGACATCTCTGGTGCTCTGACACCGCGAGAGGAGCATGGCAGCATAGGGCTAGGAAAGTCCTTTTTTGATCATCCACGGAGAAAGTAGCAGAGCACATGGGTTACATACATAAGGAAATTCTCAGAAACTATGAAACTACCCAAACATATGCTTCATTTACATAAATAGGAACTTTAATTACCTCACTGAGGTCACATCTATGGCACAAAATGAGACCTTTATCCTCTCCACTTTGTGCAAGATGCCGGGAGACAGGTTGGGGGAAGGTGTGTAAGAGAGGCATCCCAGTAGTCCTCCCAGAGGCATCCGACTAGTCCTCCCAGAGGCATCCGACTAGTCCTCCCAGAGGCATCCGACTAGTCCTCCCAGAGGCAACCGACTAGTCCTCCCAGAATGAAAAGCTGCCAAGGTCATAGGAGCACCGCCTCCTCTCCCAAGTCTGGGCTGCTTCTCCTTGGGCACCTGTGTTGTCCATCCGAGGCCCTTCCGAGATGAAGTTCAGAGCAGGGGAGTGGCTACTGCTCACCAGACCAATGTGAGAACCGGCTGTTTAAAGGCCACTTTAGCATGGTCTTCCGCTGGACCCGTGTCTGAACTTTAATAATCGAGTGTTTGGAAATCGTTAAGTAGCTGCCTTGACTTGTTTAACCCGATGGCCGCAGACGTTTCGTCAAGCTGACATAGGATTTATGTCTCAGTAACACAATAACAGTGAGTGAGCCCCGTGTTCCCAGAACGAGTCATGGGTGATCTGCAATTAGGGAATGATTTACGCCCGAGCGAGGAGGGGAGTAATGAGAGACTCCGCTAAGACACCCTGCATCCTGGCTGCTGGACGGCTTTCCGCTGGGGGCGGACAGGAGACGGCCATGCTCACTCCCTGATGTTTCTCCCTGATAGTTGTATCCTTAGAAAAAAACGAGAAGTCTGTCCTTGCGAAATGTTTCCAGTCACTCTGGTTCCCATTAAACTCCGAGACTGTCTTGGACAACACAGGGATGAGCGCCATCGCAGGAGCTCCACACCAGACGAGATCCCTCCCTTTTCCCAGCCCTAATTTGGTCTTCCAGAAGGGACAGTCCAGGGGCCACTCTGTGTGGCCAGGAGCCGACTGCCTCAGCGTGAAAGTCACAGGACACGTGTCTCAGGCCCTACTGATACCCACAAGCTGTCGGCCACTGAGTCCCCGGGATGCCACAGAGGCCACAGTCAATCGTTTGGTGGCTCCCCAGGGACAGCAGCGCCAAGGAGGAAGCCCCCAGTGGCTCAGAGCACGAGCTCAGAGTCAGCAAGCGCCGACCCGCACCCCAACTGCACCGTTATCCGGCTCTGAAACCTGGGGCCTCGGGTGCCTCACCTATAAATTGGGACAATAATACCCAATTCAGGGGATTGTTCTGAGAAAATGTGACCCTGAGAATAGCCCAGATGTCAGTCGTGGAATCACCGAGAGAGAAGACGGGGAGAGGCGGAAGAGAACAGGCTTCGCTTGGGGTAGCACCAGGGCTCCCTGCAGTACAAGCCGAGGCCGGGCCTGCCGGCCGCGGGGCCTGGCGTGAACTCCAGCGCCGCCTGCGCGAACAGAGCCTGTGGGTAAGCCGGGGCTGTTGTGAGAAATACGCAAGAAATCATCGGTCAAAACACCTTAACACTTGGCGGGTACCAGACAGGTGTGCGTTTTCTTCCTCCACCAGGTGAGCAGGAAGAATTCGATGAGCTCCGGCCTCAACCGCCGAAGCGTCGGCTCGCGAGGCTGCTGTCCATTTTGCAGGGGAGGCGAGCCTTGCACGTACTGGGGCCGTGGGTGCAGGTTTCCTTTGACGGTGCCGCTTCCCGCATGCTTCCTCCAGCCCGGCGAGCCCGCCCCCGGCATCCACGCGGGCTTGCCTTCCTCCCGTCGTCCCAGGTACAGAGCCGGGCTGAGTCGTGAACTAGTAGTGGCCGACAGGGTCATGAAAATAAGGGCTCTGGAATGTTATTTCAAAGCCTCCAGGAGGAAAGGAAAGCCTTAAAGACTTAGGGGGCACTGCAATGATACGGATGACGTTCTAGAAAGACTTCGTGTGCCAGTCCCTGTAGCTTTTCCATCTCTCCCACGGTGCAACCCAGCTGGGCAGCCCGAGGGCTCTGTGTCCTCCAGCCCCTCCGTGATGCGCTCAGCCCGCTCCCGCCGCTCTGCTCCCCTGTCCTGCAGCCCCCAGCCCTGGCCCCGTGCTCACAGATGCGGTCCTTCACTACTTGTCACTCAGCCATCCGGCGATGACAAGCCCGTGTTGTCTTGGCTCTTTGTCACCTCCTGTCCACACACTCATTACCGTGAACACACACGCCCAGACCACTCCACGCTGCTCCCCACGCGAAGCTCCTGCTGGGCTTCCTATTCCTGGTTGAAGAGAAACCTGCTCACGCCGGATTTCGATGTGCCGCAGGTGTTTGCTTCCTCAGCAATAAGGGAATCGGAAGGGGAAACACACACGGTTTGCAAAAATGCCGGAGCTGCCCATTTTTACCAAAATATTTCATTTCCTTTGGATCTGAGGGAAAGTAAATAAAATTACAATTTAGTTATTTCAAGGACAGTTTTTAAAGGTGAGAGAAGTGGATTAGCGCTTGCTCTACTTCCTTCATTCCTCTCCGCAAGTACTTACTGACGCCTGCGGGGCACTGAGCTGGGGAATGTTCCGGACGTGGTTCAGACCTGGCTTCTGCCCTCCGAGAGGGCACGCCCTTCCCACGCGGACTGCAAGAACCTTCCCAGGTTGATTTAAATTACCTGGCCAGTGTGTCCCTTTCCTCCCCTGGACAGTGAGCAGGGAAGTGGCTCAATGAACTTCTGTTGACACTTAAAATCCACGTTGATGCAGAATTCAATACAAATCCGTATCCCTAGAGGAAAAACAATGCTCAGGACCAAGGGCATTATCAAACTACAGAGACTTTCTGAAGGATTTTGCCGGAGAGATTGAGATGGGGGTTCAGAGACTCTTAAAGCCCGTAAGCAGACCCCTTCAAAGTTCTTCATCAGCTGTGGGTTCTTCTCCAGATCCCTTCCATCTCCATCAGTTCTCAGATCTGAGAAGCTGTTTCAGGAGGGGTCCGTGGCGCCTGAACCCCAGCCATGCTGACCTCTCTGGGCCCTCATCGAAGGAACGGACTGCTTTTCTTTGCATGCAGGCGTTCTCCACTTTGCCTACCGTGCCTCCAGCCCATCTCACTTGAATAGAGACCTTCTCCTGCTTCCCACAGAAGTTCTGCTGAGTTAGAGACCCTGGTGCTTCTCTGCCCTCTCTGCTCTTGTCTGTCAAACTGAATCGCACGTACAACAAAACGTTTACAAGTAAGAAACAAGTATCGGTCAATACCAAAAGAATATCTGTGACAGCCAAAGCAAAGTAGTCTTATAAATAGAAAGTAGTATGATTTTTTTTAATGCCCTTGTCTGATGCCTGTAGGAATTATGCGTCTTGGCAAAATGGGCTGCAACGTCAACATAATTCCTACTAAATTTCGACTTTATCACATGTACAATTTTTTTCACAGCAAAATCTGTAGGAATATTTATTATACATCTCCATTTCACTGTCAACAAAGTGTGATTCAGAGCAGTAGGAAGATGGGGGGTTTTCCCTCCATTAGTGAAAGTCTGAATTATAACCTAGCTTTAGAGAAATACATTGTGCTACTTCCAAGTACTCAGTAACTTCCAATTAAGAAAACAACGCGATGCCAAGTGGAAGAACTTCAGCAGTCTCTTCTAGCAACTGCACAAAAGTTTTAAAAGATTGTAATTAACATACAGATTTCTGTACTGCAAATAAATCGTTCCAGGGCTTGGACATTTCCTCTCTCGCGAGTAAATTAAGCATCTCTCTTTGTATTTTTCTCGAGAGTTATATTCATTTAGTAAATTATTGGTTAACAGTTTAAAAGGACCTTTCATCTTCACTTCTCTAAAAGTAATCATTTTCTTAAATCCTAAAGTCTCAGATAATCAGGGGTCATTTCTACTTTTCTTCCGCAGTGACCTTATAGCATTACCATCCCTCCTGATAACGCCCCACTCCCAAAGCCACATGCACCCCCCAGACACGATTTTTCCTTCTAGGAAGGCCCCAGGGAAGGAGAATATCTCAGTGCCACCATCCAATGTGGTCAGGGCTCATAAACAAAATATGTTACCTGGAAATACCTACATCCTGCCAAGGCTGCAATCATTCTCTCACTTATAAATTCTAAATTTAAATTAAACCAAATCCCTATCTTTCTTGGCTCCAATTCTTCTCTTTTGGTGAAGTTTGCATTCTTGGTTTAAAGAAAAGAAAGGCTTTTTTTTTTTAAGGAGTTCAGGCTTCTTGGACATGGAATGGTTTTTGCAAAGTACCATTTTGTTGAGTGTAAAAGAATAAGAAACAGCTGGGTTACATTTCCTTTGAAATGCACATTTAGTTAAAAATTAAAGACAAAAAAATAAAAAGCACGAGAGAAAAACACTTTTTGGTTTTGCCAAGACCCAAACCATTTAAGAAAAAGAAGGGATAAGAGAGAAGAGAAAAGAATAGTTTGAAATGTTTTGCCAAACCAGTTCCCCTTTCTGTGGTCCTAAAGTTCATTAAGCCTGAAATAAAATCGCACAAGATGCAAAATTAGTTTGAACTGATTCTGGAAACAGTTATGAGTCTGTTAGGCATGAAGGGATTCAATAAATATTTCTCCTTTCTTTTCTCTACTATCCCAAGAATAGTTGCAGTCATTTTTTTTTTTCCTTACTGGGTTCTGAGTTTTGCCAAACTCCCGATAGAGAGAAGGTTCCTAAACAGAGGGATTGAATTTAAGTAGAAAACTACATTCTAGTGGCTCAAGTTCCTGGAAACACGTTTGTACCACAAATAGTAAATAAATAATAAAAGTGATTCCAGGGAATGAAAAGTTGCTAGCTTCCTGCCAACTTGCTTTCATCACACAATAGGAAAACAAAAAGTCAATCTTGCCCTAGAATTATAGGTAAAATGGGCCCATATGTGGTCATGTTGACTTCAATTCAGTTTAACAAACGCCATTCAGCACCCACCGTGTTCACATCAAGGTCTAGGTGCTATTCGAGGATTTAAATAAATAAGCAGTGACCTCAGAAATGGATAGAAGGGAGAGAAGGGTAAGCTAAAATGCAAAGTATAGGATGGAACCGGAACACAGTTCCCATGTTGCAACATTGATTTATTGTTTCATTGACAGTGCAACATTGATTCATTGAAAATTGATTGATTCAGTTCCAGAGTTCTCAGGATGCAAAGTTTCATGAAATTATCTTTTTTTCTAAAGTAGTTTACAATATCAGGCACAGAAATGTGTATTAAAAATTTACATTAAAGGCATCATAGGACCATTCCATTATTTCAGAAACACTTGTTTAAAAAGGGTTTCAGAATGGCTAAATGTGGAGTGATTCATCGTGCTTATTTGAAAGTCTCCCTTGAGAATTTCCAGAATAAGTTAACTGGCAAGAAAAATATTTTTATAATTTAATACATTTATTAGGAAGAGATTTAACTGCCTCATACCAGTGTTGGCAAAATTGAGAAAAGTTAATCTTCTGTACTTGCAGTTTTTTGTCTTGTTGGATTTCCTTCTACCCTCAACACAAACTCAATAGACCCAAATTTCTCACTACCCTTCAATGCTGCCTGCATTTTTCTATGAAAAGTAATCCAGTATGTGAATTAACACTCAAGTAACACTGTTTTATGTCTTCCTGAAAGTCTTTGTACTTCTTAAAAAGATACCTGAAAGAGGTTTTTAATAACCCATAAAGGCTGTTTCCCATCAGATTTGTAAGTAACCGAGTAAGAGCGGAGCCGGAAGAAGGTTCCGGGGCTGGGAGTAGACGTGATGCTGGCCCGGCGTCGGGGCAAAGAGAGGGGCTCCTCGTGACCCAGGCAGGGAGGCTAGCAGTACTGTGGTCTTCAGGGAAGATTCAGGTACATGCTTGGCACCAGGGACCCCCCCCTACCCGACAGTGCAGCTCTCTGTCGGAAAGTAGCACCCAGCCGCTGGCATCCTGGCGGCAGGTGATGTCAGGTGCTGGAGTCTGGGCTGACCCGCAGGTGGTAGTCAAGGTGCTTGGGGACCCAGGCACAGCCCCTGACCCAGGTGCCGCGGGACCCCCGTTGTCTGGAGAAGCGAGAGACGAGAGCTGAAGGGAGTTTCTAGGAGGGGGGCCCAGAACAGAAGCTCCGGTGAGAGCTGGGACAGCTGGTAGTTTTCCCGCAGCGGCTGCGAGCGAGAGTGTGCGTGACGGCTCAGGTGCCAGCACCGTCTCACGCGCCAAAACAAGAACCTCGGGCTCTCAAAGCCCCATTGTCAGGACAAGGTCACTGCTAGAAGGAGCCAGCCATCCACAGATGTGGGAACTCCCTGGGCCAGCCCCAGAGCTGACTGCGTCCAGTTAGTTCAAGGTGGGGATAGGCCCAGGAGAAGGCAAACACAGGGAAGATGAGTCCAGAGATGGCCAGGATGGATTTCCTTAGTTTGGGAGAAAGAGACCCAGAGCAAGGAAAGGGGACTTTGCATGCTCAGGGGATGCACAGTCCGGTTTCTTACTAGTTAGACCGTCTCAGGAATACACTGACTTTGCGGTATGATATGCCTTTTCCTCCCTCAGCAAGTCTGCTCTCCAGCTCTCAAAGGGCAGTGATAACCCCAGCTTCTCTCTGAAGTATTTAATAGAGTGGGATCTACAGCTCTCCTAATCGCAAATGCTTTAACATAGCAGCAGACCTCCAAAAAATTCCAGCAGGGTAATTTCATTTTTGCAAAAGCTGATGAAACTTGACGATAAAGGAAATAAGAAATTCCGGGTAAACTGAGCATAGTAAGATTTTGAGATGAGATATCATGTCTCTTAGTATGTTAGTACTTTCTTAAAACCCCAGAAAGATGGAGGCTGGGCCAGGTACTCCTGGAGAGCAAGAGATTGATGACATGACCTTGCCCGGGTCCAGCTTTGTCTTGCAGAGGACGCCGTCCTCCTCGGACCCACTCTCTTGGATTCGAGGTCTGCCCCTCCAGCCCACACTTCTGTCTTTCCTTCCTGCTTGGTCCTCCCGGTAGTGCCCTGCCTCCCAGCCTCTAGCCGCGGCCCGGTAGCATCCAGCCAGCACACGGACTGCATCTGGAGTTTTCTAAAGCTGGCATCTTTCTCGGTTCTCGACCGAATCTAAGTAACTCCGACAGGACCTAGCAGAGCTTGGCACTTAGAAAGCTGCTTAAAAACACTAAAGGAATTTAATTTAGCTCTTATCTTTATTAATAGTGAATATGATTAGGATTTCCCAAATTGTCCTATAATGTAAAATATTGGACCGATCCGTAGCTCGGTTCAGAATGCTTGGAGCCACGGGGATGAGGCGAGGCGAGCATTTATGCGACGTGTGTCCTGGGCCCAGGCAGGCTACGGTGGGGTCAGTAAAGCCTCCTGTGCCCTATCGTATGGGTCGTTGTGAGGATCCACTTCCTGCAGATGTCATTCCGTCATAGCACAAATCTAAATGGCATCTGGAAAGGGTATTTATGTGGGACCGCCTATGCCCCTGGGGCTGGATAAGTGAGCTCCTCTGTACTTGAGTCTATTTTACAAAGAACACAAACAATCTGGGACTTTCGAGAAAACCCTCTGGGCTTCTCTAAAATGTCGTGCCTGGCCACGAGCCACTCCCACTGCAGACCAGTATATGAAAAACTGAAGGGCAAGTTCTTCTCTTCATAACATAAACCTGCACCAGCCCCCTGCATGAAAGTACATCATTTTTGCTGCTCCTGGTGGTTAACATAAAAGTTTCCAAAAAGGAACCATTTAGAAACTCGTGTGCCTCTCTTCCCTCCGGATTCTTCCCCTCTGCTTCCTGCCACGTGTGTAGGCGGCCCTCAGCAGGGGCATGTCCCTTGGAGCACCCAACACAGAGAGCGACACGTGCCCTGACACAGGTTTACCAACACGACACAGAAAGATTAGACCAGAGAAACCTCCTTTTCAGAGGTTACCTAAATGTTTGGCTAATTTTTCAAAGAACCAGAGGGAGCCATGGTTCTTCCAGGACTGATTCCCTCAAATACTTTGTGAGTTGACAGGCTGGTTCAGGTCTCCAGTGGACACTACTAATCTTCATGGGCCCTCTGCTACCCTCTCACGTACCCCTAAGAAACAGATTGTCAAAATGCAACTATTTCAGTCTTAATTTTACCTATGACCAAAATAGACTCCAACTTCTCCCACCCCCCAAAGTAAGGTTATCCATACAGGGATTGCCAAGAGGAGGCCTAATTGCAGGCCTTGATACCTTGGCCTGTTGCCTACTCGAAAGCATAAAATATTTGATTTTATTTGTTTTATTTATTTGTTTTTTATTGATTTTATGATCAATAAGTAATAAATAAATATTCATTTATAATGAACAATAAATCCAATAATCTTTATTTTAATATTTAATTTAATATTAAATTTTAATGAATTTAATAATTAAAATTTAATAAATATAAATAAATAAATTATCATAGATATTTATAAATAAATAAATAAATATTTTCGTTTATTGTTTTATTTATTTGATTTTACTTGTCCCCAACTAGAGAATCCTGGGGAAGGGGGCCGTTGGGAGAGTTTGACGAGCATCTCCTGGTGCACAGGACATATAATGGCATCTCAATTCCATCCAAGAAACCTCAAAGGCAAGAGATTGAAGCTGACTAGCTCATCGGCCAGCAGAGCAGAGCCATCAGACATCTTGGTGACTTGCACTCCCCGGGGGTGACAGTGGGATGGTGCATTATTCCCATGGGTCACGAGAAACAGGGAGAGAGAGGGATGTCACTACAGTACTAGTCAAGTAAACTTCTTGGCCCCTTTTCAGGGAACTAGATCATGGCAGACAACAAATGCTTCAGCCACTCTGCGGCAGGCGCTGAAAGCAGATGCACCCACAGAGTGGGGACCAGGCTGAACGGCATAGTTGGCTACAGACCAGTGCTGCTATGATGGATTCCAGGGGGTCCCAGAGTCCCCTTTGATTGGTCTGCTGCACTTAGACATTTTAGGCGGGGGCACACTATTTAATCCAAGCTTCAACACTCCGTCTTGCAGAGAATTTTAAATGAGATTTAAGGGTGTTTCCAGACCTCTTGAAGGCTGCTCATGGACCACGGTTGACTTTCCTCTGCCATGTGTCCTACCAGGTAAAGGACCCCTGATGTAACCCAGCCAACCGCTTGTAGCCAGCACCATTCACCAGCTGGTTCCTGGCCTTCTGTGCGTCATTCTCAGCCGCTGTCAGAACCGCTGGTCTTGGAATGCCAACATCATGCTCGCGCTTCCCAGGCTGGATCCCTTCCTCCTGACATCCGACCTGGAATCCCATTTAAGTCTATAGCTCCCCTGGTTCAAACTTCATAACCCCCCACCCACCACAGTCTACTCCAGATTCTGGAAATGTCCTGCCTCCCAGCCAACATCCAAGCATCTTTGTCTGGAGAACACCTCTTTGAAAATCTTTCTAAATCATGCTTTGCTTAAGGATTGGATCTAGGTTAAAGTTAAAAAAAAAAAAAAATGCCTGTGGGCCAAGTAACCCTTAAACTCTTGCCTTTCATTTGCATTTCTTTGTTTCAGAGAATTTGTTGAAGAGAGTTTGAGAATAGCATCGAGAGAGGAAACCCTCCTAAGGGTGGAAAAGGGAGCTTGAGGGTGGAGAGGAAAATTATTAATTTTTCCTGTTGCTCATTTTTGCTTGGGACCCACACTAAGCTGGATGCCTAAAACAGTACAGAAAAGGCTTTTCAGACAGAAAACACTTGGGCTATGGCTGAGAGTGTTTTGGAGGGTGCGGCATTGTGCCAGCCTTTGGCATCAACTACCGCTAACCAAAAACTGTGTGTCCAGTGTTGATGTGTGTCTGATGAGGGAGAGACTTAAACCACCACCTCTACCCCGAGCATGGCCCCACTTAAGACGTGGAGCGGATGAAGTACTCTCCCACGGCTGCAGTTCTCAGTGGTCGGTAATAGACTTGGGTCTGCAAGCCAAGCAAACCAGACAGCCTGACTTTTTCTTACCCAATAGAAACTTTAATTGTTAGAATGTATTCACATCTCATCATTTAGGGATTTATGCCTGCAAGCCCACTATCATCAAAGAGTTACATGCATACATTCCCCTTTCCATTGTAAGGATTACAAACCCCTAATGATAGTAAATTATCCTCTCCTGCGCCGTCTACTACAGTTTCTCTGTGGAATTCTCTAGGCTGTTTCGCAAGGCACTACAGCCCTAATGAGGTGTTATTTATGCTACACACTGATTTTCTGCTTTGTTTTTAAAGTTTCTCCTTGCTCCATCTTTTTCGATCTATCATACATTTAGCAGACCTATGTACGAAAGCCATTTTTCTGTCACTCTTCAAACTTTGAATGAACAAGACTTTTTATGAAGTGTAATTTTCAATAACAATGAAATATTAGAAGCCCCTCTTGGAATGCCTTGTTCCATTCCTGCCTGTGGTGGTTGTTTTTTTTTTTTCTGTTTTTCTTTTCTTTTCTCCCTGGTTTCCCACCAGTGCTGTCTTGGATTGCCATAGCCTCTGATATGTGGAACCAGGGGTCCAGTGGGGTGTCAGAAGAATTTCCTCTTACTTGATTATCAAACACCATAGACATGAACACAACAGGCTGTGCATACAATTAACAAACTAAATTTGGGGTTTTGAGAAGCTCGGAGATACACAAAGAGATGTGGGGTTAGTTTTCTCGAAGATGGCACTTTTCCCTTAATGTTGGTCTCCTTGACACCTGCGTCTAAATAACTTCTAATCATTCTCCCCGAAAAGCCTAAGATTCTAATCAATCGATCTGGATTAAAATCATCACTGCACCGTGTTTTGGCTCTGTGATTTGAAGATCTTTATAGAACTTCTAGGAAGTAGGTATCATCAAAGGAAGTACCCTAAGAAGAAAAAGTAGCGGAATATGTGAAATAGAGTAACATGATTTACATAATACAGTCTCAGTAAAGGTTCCCTGCCCTCCTCTCCCCTCCCCTCCCCTGTTTTCCTTCCCTTACCCTCTCCTCCATTCCAGCCGTTGTAAACAAAACGCAGTCCTAAAACACCAAGTTTGTTGCAGGATCTGTGGTAGACAAATTGGCTTGTCTTCCCGACGGCCATCTCCACCACCCCTCTCAGACGCTTGCTAAGGGAAGTTGATTCCTGTAACAGCCTTGGGCAGGGGAACATGACTGAAATAAGCCAGTTGTGGTACTCTTGGAAGGTGACTGGATTTAGGCATAGACACCTGGCTCAGTGCTAATCAGTAGTACATGCAGAAAAAGCTACTGGGGACATCGGGGAAAGATTTTCTCACTAATGTAAAGATTTGGGGAGGATTTCTGAGAAGATGTCAGAGTAGGAGGAACCTAAACTCACCTTGTGCCACAGACACACCTAGATAACAGCCACATCAGTGCATCCACCTAGAAAATGACCCAAAGTTTGGTAGAACAGACTTCCCACAGTTAATGTTACAGCGGAGGCCACATCAAAAGGGTAGGAGAGGCAGCAACGCACTTAGGAACCAAACTCACAGTGAGGCTGACCATTAAAGGGAGGGCACCACAGCCACAAAGGAGGGAAAGAAGCAGACCCCAAACCAGGTAATCCAGGCACATGGGACATGCACTGGGAAGATGAGTCCCCATAACAGTTGTCATTGAAAACCAGTGGGGTTTAATTTTGTGAGTTCTGTTTGTTTGTTTGTTTGTTTGTTTGTTTTTTCACAACCAATGGGACTTAAGTCTGAATACATTAGAAATTAGTGGGTTTGCCTCTGGAAGAACCAGTGGGTGATAGAAAACCTGACCCTCAAAGAGTCCTGACCTTTAAAGAGACAGCATAACAAATAACGCCACAGAAATACAACATAGAAGAAGCAGTTTGAAAAGTACCTGGGTTACATGTGAAGGAAATTTATTTACTAATCTCAGAACATAGGCTGGCAGGGCAGGGATCTTTAGGAGACTTCTCCAAGAACCAAAGAACTAGCAGGTGTCATTTATCTCACCCCCACACCCAGCCCAGATAGCTAGACACTTGTGGGAACCAGCTAGAACATCCTCCTCCAACCGTGCTGACACTTGATGCCCTGCAGTTCTCTGATCTGCCCCATCTAACCCACCCGACCCCACCAGAGGCCCACCAAAGCAGCTCCTGCTGCATTTCACTCTGCAAGCAGCAGCAGGGGACCAGTGCCACCTCAAAGTGACTCCTTCCCTCATGAGACAGGTAGATAACCACAAATACCAGTTTGGCCATAACCCCAACAGCTGGGCCTTATAACCAGCAGTGTGGAGAGAGGGCATTACTTACTGATCAGGGCATCTGTTGCCCCAGCACAGCAACAGGGGGCAAGCATCTGATCTGACTGCCAGCCCTGTCTATGAACAAGAGCTTCTCAGGGAACACCACAGGGAGAGTTCCCTTTGGGTTAGTGCTGTGACAGCCCCAAAAGATGCTTGTGGCAGGCATCTGATTCAACTGCCAGCCTCCCCATCAACAAAAGCCTCTCAGAGAACAACAGAGAGTGCCTTCCATTGTAGTGTTGCTACAGTTCTGGCAGTGGATTGAGGGCAAGCATCTGGTCTAAAGGCTGACATCATCCAACTACAAGCCCATGGCAGCCCCAGACTGACATCTTAACAGCATAGGGACCAAACCTGGCCCACAACAGGCAAAGAGAGCCATTGTAGCCAACTGGACTGAAGGCAAATACAATAGTAGGCACACACAACCCACATAAGAGATACCCCTGAAGTGCCTGGATCTGGTGAACAAAAGACATTGTGCTACAGGGCACCAAAGGACCTCTTCTTCATAAGATCAGGAGACATGGCAGACTTTTCTAACACAGAGAAACAAATGCAGAGATTTAGACAAAATCTGAGAGAGAGGAATATGTTCCCAATGAAAGAACAGGACAAAAGCACAACAAAATAACAAAAGTGAAACAGAGATAAGCAATATGACTGATAAAATTTCAAAGTAATGATTATAAGAATCTGGACTTGAGAAGAGTGAAGGATATCAGCGAGAGCATCAACAAAGAGATAGACAACATAAAATAGAACCAATCAGAGATGAAGAACTCAATAGCTGAAATTAAAGATGCACTAAAAACAATCTATAATAGATTAGAGCAGGAGGACGAATTGATCAGTGAGCTGGAAGATAGATTACTGGAAAGAAACCAAGCAAAACAGCAAAAAGAAAAAAAAAAGAATAAAAAATGGGCTAGGTTAAGGGAACTCAGTAACATCATCAAACATAATGTCATTCACATTATACGGATTCCAAGAAGATAAAGGGGAGCAGAAAACTTACTTGAAGAAATAGCTAAAAACTTCCAAAATCCAAGGAAAGGAAACAACCACCCAGATCCAGGAGGCACAAAGAGCTCTCCATAAAATCAGCCCAAGGAGGTCCACACCAAGACACATAATAATTAAAATGTCAAAAATTAGTGGTGAAGAGAGAATTTTAAAAGTAATAGAAAAGGGATGCCTGGGTGACTCCGTCAGTTAAGCATCTGCCTTTGGCTCAGGTCATGATCTGAAGGTCCTAGGATGGAGCCCCATGTTGGGCTCTCTGCTCAGTGGGGAGCCTGTTGCTACCTTCCCTCTGCAACTTCTCCTGCTCATGCTTGTTTTCTTTCTCTCTCCCCCTCTCTCTGTCAAATAAATAAACAAATAAAATCTTTCTTAAAAAGGCAAAAGAAAACAGTTGCATACAAGGGAAACCCCGTATCAACTGATTTTTCAGCAGAAATTTTGCAGGCCAGAATGCATACCATGATAAATTGAAAGTGCTATAAGGAAAAACCTACAACTAGTATAATCTAGCCAGCAAGGCTATCATTCAGAATAGAAGGAGAAATAGAGTTTTCCAGACAAATAAAAGTTAAAGGAGATCACCAATAAGCCAGATTAACAGGAAACATTAAAGGGAATTTTTTGGGTGGAAAGAAAAGGCCATAATCAGGAGTAAGAAAATCATGCAAATATATTCACAGGTAAATACAAACATAATAAAAGTAATAGGTTAATTACTTACAAAACCAGGATGGAGATTACAGGATAAAAACATTAAAATCAATTGCAACTATAAAAACCAGTCAGGGAGTGTCTGGGCAGCTCAGTTGGTTGAGAAGCCTTCTTGATTTTGGCTCAGGTCATGATCTTGAGATACTGGGATTGAGGCTCTGCACTCAGTGGGGGGTCTGCTTGAACATTCTTTCTCCCTCTCCTGCTGCCCCTCCCCCACGCACGCATGCATGCCCTCTCTTTCTCTAAAATGAATAAATAAATCTTTAAAAAAATAAAAATCAGTGAAGGGAGTCACAAAATAAAAGGATGTAAAGTATAACATCATACACATAAATTGAAGGGAAGGAAGAAAAAATTTAGTGCTTCCAGAATGGGTTCAAACTGTGACCATCATATTAATATAGATGAAGTAGATCCTTCAAATAGAAAATCAAACAAGGAAAAGTCACTTTAAATGACACATCGGACCACATAGATCTAACAGTTTTAGAATATTCCAACCAAAAACAGCACAACATACCTTCTTTTCAACTGCACATGGAACATTCTCCAGGATAGATCACATATTAGACCACAAAACAAGTCTTAACAAGTTCAAAAAGATTGAAATAATATACATGCATCTTTTCCAGGCACAATGGTATAAAACTAGAAATCAATCGCAAAAAAAGAAAAATGTGGCAAGAATACAAATATATGGAGGCTAAATAACATGCTACTATAAACAATGAGTGGATCAACCAAAAAGTCAAAGAGGAAATAAAAAAATATATGGAGAGAAACCAAAATAAAAACATGAACATCCAAAAATCTTTGAGATGCAGCAAAAGCTCTTTTAAGAGGGAAGATTATAGCAATGCAGGCCTACCTCAGAAGAAAGAAAAATTTCAAGTAAACCACCAACAGATCAATGAAACCAAGAGATTTTTTTTTTAAAAGAGCATCAACGACAACAACAAAAACAGAGAGAGTGAGAGAGGAGAGGACTCAAATAACCAAAATCAGAAATAAAAGAGGAATAATACCACAGAAATATAAAGAATTAAAAGAGAATATTACGAAAAATTACAGGTGAACAAATTGGACAATCTACAGGAAATGGATAAGTTCTTAGAAGCATATAACTTCCCAAAATGAATTAGAAAATTTGAACAGACCTATTACTAGAAAAGAAATTGAATCAGTAATCAAAAAAATTCCCAAACAAAAGTCAAGGAACAGATGGCTCCACTAGTGAATTCTACCAAATATTTAAAGAAGAGTTAATACCTATTCTTTGAAACTATTTCAAATAGGAAGGAAAACTTCCAGTTTTTTTCTGGCCAGCATTACCTTAATGCCAAAACCAAATAAAGATAATACAAAAAAAGAAAACTATAGGCCAATAGCTCTGATGAGCAGAGATGCAGAAATCCTCAAAAAACTATTATCAAACCGAATCCAACAATACATTTAAAAAAATCATTCCAACCAAATGGGATTGATTCCAGTGATGCAAGTGTGGTTCTATATTTGCAAATTAATCAACTTGATACATCATGTTAACAAATGAAAAGATAAAAAACATATGATCATCTCAACAGACATAGTAAAAGCATTTGATAAAGTACAACATCCATTTATGATAAAAACTCTCAACAAAGTAGGTCAAGAGGGAACATACATACCTCAAAGGCCATGTATGAAAAATGCACAGCTAACATCATTCTCAATGGTTAAAAACTGAGAGCTTTCCTCTAAAAGCAGGAAAAGACAAGGATGTCCACTCTCATCACTTCTGTTCAACATGGTACTGGAACTTCTAGCACTAGCAATCAGACAAGAAAAAGGAATAAAAGGCATCCAAATTGGTAAGGAAGAAATAAAACTTTCAGTACTTCTAGATGACATGATATTATATATAGAAAATCCTTAAGAATCCACCAAAAAAACTACTAAAACTAAAAAAGAAATTCACTAGAGTTGTAGGATACAAAATGAACATAAGGAAATCTGTTGTAATGGAAAAAAGATATCTCTTCTATAAGTGATGTTAGAAAACCTGGGCAGCTAATGCAAAAGAATAAAACTGGCTCACTTTTGTACATCATACATAAAAATAAACTCAAAATGGATTAAAGACCTAAATGTGAGACCTGAAACCATAAAATTCTGGAAGAAAGCATAGGCAGTAATTCTTTGACATCAGCTGTAGAAACATTTTTCTAGATTTGTCTTCTCTGACAAGAGAAACAAAAGCAAAATTAAACTATTGAAGCTATACCAAAATAAAGTTTCTGCACAAAGAAGGAAACCATCATCAACAATAAAAATGCAATCTACTGAATGGGAGATATATTTGCAAATGGCGTATTTAATGAGGAGTTAATATGCAAAATATGTAGAGAACTTATACAACTCAACACTAATAATAATAATAATAATAATCCAATTAAAAATGGGCAGAGACCGGATAGACATTTCTCCAAAGAAGACATACGGATGGCCAACAGACACATGAAAAGATGCTCAACACCACTCATCATTAGGGAAATGCAAATTAAAACCCCAATGCCTGTCAGAATGGCTAAAATAAAAAGTAGAACAAACAACAAGTGTTGGTGAGGATGTGGAGAAAAAGGAACCCTTGGGCACTGTTGGTGGGGATGCAAATTGATGTAGCTACTAAAGAACATAGTATGGAGTTTCCTCAAAAAATTAAAAAGAGAATTGCCGTGTGATCTAGTAATTCCGCTCCTGGGTATTTGCCTTCTCCCTCCAATGAAAACACTAATTTGAGAAGGTCTGTGCACTGTGAAGTTTATGGCAGCATTATTTACAAGAGCCAAGATATGGAAGCAACCCAAGTGTCCACGGAAAGATGGATGGATAAAGAAGATGTGGGATGTATATACAGTGAACTATTACTCAGCCATAAAAAGGAATGAAATCCTGCCATTTGTGACAACATGGTCGGATCTAGAGGGCATAATGGTAGTTGCAGTAAGTTAGAGAAAGATAAGGATTGTATGATTTTAGTCATTTGTGGAATTTAAGAAACAAAACAAATGAAGAATCCAATTAAAAAAGAGACAAGCAAATAAGAGTCTTAACTGTAGAGAATAAATTGGTGGTTGCCAGAGGGGAAGTAGGTTGGAAAATGGGTGAAATAGGTAAAGGGAATTAAGAGTATACTTACCTTGATGCGCGCTGAGAAAAGTTCAGAATTGTTGAATCATTGTATTGTGCACCTGAAGCAAGTATGACACTGTATGTTAATTATACTTGGAGCACATCCCCCTCCTCTTTGTAAACAAAAGCAGTCATGTCCTTATGGGGTGCTCGAAACTGCTCCAGAGACACTCTTGAACACCGACACATAAGGCAGAGTAGAGAGATGGAAACCCCAGTCCTCAGTGTCATTACCGTGCTGCCGAATAGCCCCCTTCAGCTTCCCCGCCGTATTAGACGACATACGCCTTAGGATTTAAGGGTCTTCGGGTCAGGATTCTGTTCTTTGCAGCAGAAGTCAGCTCGCTGCCTGTGTTTCACGGACCCACCTAAAAGTCTCAGCTTTCTCTGTGCACAAACTTGGGCATGTGATCTCAACTCAGTTGCCTTTTCTGTATAATGGAGCCAGTGATTTTACCCAACAACTGACTGATAGGAGGACTCAAAAACACACAAAGAATAATGTTTGCTAGGACGGGCTGAGTAAATGATAGTTAAAATGATTTTAACAGTCCCCCTAATTCACAGGCAGAAAACGCGGATTACCTCTTGACTGATACAGACACAGCTCACCGTCGGAGGATCCAAATAAAAACCTCACTGATGTGTGATTTTTAAATTCCACGACTCTGGGCAGCTAGCTGGTCGTTCCTGTGCCTTTCTGTTCTCTGTGTTTCTGTCCCTGAAGCTGAGGGTCCGCACAGAGGCTGGACATCCCAGTACATACACTCACACATCAAAGGAAATACAAAGAGACCTCGTGTTCATGTGACCCAGGGAGGAATCTGTTGTCTTGCAGGAAAATGTGAGGCCTAAAGCGCTTTTTTAATTTTGGCGGTTGAGGGGGTAGAGGAACTGGACCCTTAATTTCCTTCTAGAACAACTCTTTTTGACACAGTCCCCCAAAGTCTGTTCCTTTGCCCCCTCTAAGTTCTTCCTGCCAGTAGCCCTATTATTTCTATTATGATCCATCAATCAGCATCGTCTGCATTATTATATGTTCCCTGCTTTTTCCTATTCCAAATTTTATATAAAATTGTCTTATTTTCTTAACTTTCATTAGGATCCTTTCCTAGATTTTAGTACTTGTGTTTATGTTTCCTTTTTCTCCTCGCTTTGCCTTACACTTGAACTTTTCCTTCATTCTTTAATTGCAACTGCAGTTCTCAGCCACCTTTTCCTTTTTGTGCTTACTCTGTTTCATCCCAGTTTCCCAGAAGTCTGCACAGAAATCCCCCAAACCAGAAACCCGAATCTTTCCTTTCTGCACTTACGCTGGCAAGTTGGCACAGAATCCAGGTGCAGGCGGGCACAGCAGATAGAGCCGGCATCGACAGTTCTTAGACTTAAAGTGCGACTCTCACTTCAGATTGCAGAGTATGTCAACATGGCTTCGAAAAGAAACCCTGTAGGGGGATGAGTGGAATTTGGTTTATTAATTTATTTATTATTTATTTACTTACTCAGATTGCCCAGCCACAGAACCTCCTCCCTGTGCTGGGGAATCTGGCACTATAGGTTTGGGGTGTAATGCCCCCAAAGGCCAGATATCTGGTTTCCCTGATCTCCAGCCACTAGGGGACAGCCAAGCCTACAGCATACAATACAGCTTTATGAAGAAGCCAGGACTGTTTAGAACCTGCTTTGGTGGCCATGATCCAGAGTTCAGTGTCCCCAGCTGGGGGCCATGGCAGCACACTAAGCAGATCAGACCGGGGCCGTGGTAGTACTCTTCTGGACATTCATCTTTGCTTGTCAGACCTTGCTTTCTAGTGATCAACTAATCCAGGAACTGTAAGGGACTCCCCCAATCATTTATTTTTGCTTAAGTCAGCCAATCTCTCTTTCTGTTGTTTGCAACTAAAAAACCCAGCATGGCACATTTTGCTTCTTTTATTTCATTATCCTGTGGAAAAGGCAGGGTCTTTAGGGGAGACCTAAACAGTCTAAACAGTAGGGGTCTAAACAGTCCTGTTGGGCAATTGAGTTAACACGTCTGAGACTCAGTCTTTGCAAAAGAAACAAAGGGAAAATAATAGCAAACTCAGAGATTCATTGAAAGAATCAAATGGAACTTTATATGCAAAATTCCTGGCTTTCTTTTAAAATTCAAACTTGGTTCTGCCCTCCTGCAACATACAGTTTAGTTGGCAAACTGGCATACACACATATTGGTAATAGGTAACCTTCCTGTTGATGCATGATTGTATCTCCTGCATCATTCTAAATAAATACACTACTGCGTCTATTAGCTCATCTAACCTATGTAGCAACTCTGCAAAGTAGGTATTATTGTTCATATTTTGTAGATTAGGAAATGGAAGTTTCTAGAAGAGAATAGTAAGTAGCGAAATATAATGCAGTTGGAATCCAAATCCAGAACAAACCCGGGGGCTCTCACCCCAAAGCCTGCGATCCTAACTGGCTCTCTGCTTTCTGGGGTTATCGTACAGCTGCCACAAGACAGATGCAGACAACGCATTCGCTGAGTGCACAGGACAGGAGAGCTCTGTGTGTCAGAGAAGCAAGGGAAGGCTTTTGAAGAGAAAGAGGCTGCATTTCTACGATATCAGATTACAACGGTACCAGAATCCCAGAGTATTTGGATATAATGTTGTCACAAGAATTTTATTCTGTCAGTTCTTTCCCATCTTTCTTAGCCTGTCTAACTGCTATTTATTCTGAAAACTCAGCCAAGCATTATTCCCTCCAGGAAACCTTCTCTGACTTTCATTGACTGGGTCAGGCCCCTCTTCTGTGTGCACTAATAATTTACACATTCCTATGCATGTCCTATAAATATTGGCTCCTTTGTCTGCCTACAGTCACCGGTCTGTGGATCCTGTGAATGCTGGAGCCATGTCTGTCTTATTAATCACTCAATTCACAACATCTAACACCATACCCGGCACACAGTAAGTCGTCAATCAGTGTTTATTGAATGAATGTGGAATGAACATCCCCAGCAGAGAAAACCACAGAAAGACAAATCTGGCTAAAGACAATGTTTGGGGTAAAAATATTTTGCAGCTTCACCAACGTCAAAGTATCCTCGGTCCATCCAGAACTTGACTTCAAAAGTATAGATAATCGAGATGACTAAATCAGAAGAGAGGCCAAAGCAGACTGTTGGTGTTGTACAAAGAGATATGAAAATGAAATTATATGAGTATTTTAATCTGAAAGAAGAAAGAGCACTACTACCCCACTTTTCCTGTGATCACGACCAGTCATTTCGAATGGATAGTGGCGATTATAAACTTGGTTCAGGGGTGTGAGTGAGGGCATGTGCAGGTATGATTAAGTGTTTATATATTAGTCAATGAAATTTTGTGATTAATCATTTTGTAGACAATCAGAATTTCATGTGCACGGGGGCTTTTTCCTAAGCTATCCTTCTGAAAGTCTCACACTAACAGAAATTATATTGGCTCTTGTTTCGACATAACGTTTTGATTACTCAGGCTCCAGCAAGTCTGGGGTTTGTCCTCTATCTGCATGCTTTTTGAGGAAAAAGTCTTTTGGTCATGACAGACCAATATATGCACCTGAAACATTTTTTGAATAATCTAAGTGTTAGAATATGTGCCAAGAAGAAGGACACAGGAAGAGTTATAGGAGTCAAGACATGGAAGGGCAGAGTGAGCCGGAATTATTGAGGAATTCCGTGTGGGGAGGAGAATAAGGATCGTGAGTTCCTTTGGGGGACAGTTGCAGCGAGACAGAGAATATGCCAGATATTGCGGAGGAGGTACAAGAAATCTGCATGGGTCGCTTTTTTCTGCGATAGAATGCAAAAGCAAGGAGGAGAAGAGTACTTGGTGACAGAAAGCCGGGAGGGCACTGGCCCTAATAATTTTTTTTATTATTAACATCCAGTAAAACTGACATTTTTCCTGGGTAGTTCTGCAGAAATTCATGTAACCACCTCATCATAGTCAAGACACAGAACTGTTCCTTCATCGTAAGTGAGTCTTAGTGATGCCTCGTTGCCAGCATTCCCTGTCCCCATCCCTAGCCCTGGCAACCACGGATCTGTTGGTCATCGTAGGTTTGCCTTTTCATAAATAGTACAGTCACAGAATCATACGCTATGCCACATTTTGAGACTGGGTTCTTTCAGTTAGCATAATGTCTTTGAAAGTCATCCAGCTAATGTCTCTAGCTCATTCCTTTTCATTGCTGGGTCTGTGTGGATCTATCTTGGTTTGTTTATCCACTGAGTTGTTAAGGGACAATTAGTTGTTTCTAGCTCTTTGGTGATTGGGAATGCAGTTGTTACAAACATTCATGCCTACGTTTTTGTGTGAACACAGGTTTTCATTTCTCTAAAGTAAATTCCTTGAAGTGAATTTGTTAGGTCCTGTGTTAAGTGTATGTTTAACTTTGGAACAACTGCTATGCTGTGTTGAAGAGTGGCTGTGCCATTTTGCATTACCAGCAGCGAGGTCTGAGACTTCTGATTGTTCGGCATCTTCCCTAGCTCTACGGTGTTATCTCATCATAGTTCTAATTCACATTAGTTCAATAGCTAAGGACCTGGAGCATTCTTTCGTGTGCTTGTTTGACGTCAACATATCCTCATTGATGAAATGTCCGAGTTGTTTACTCATTTTTAAATTGGGTTGTTTGTGTTTTGACTGTTGAGTTTTGAGGGTGCTTTATATATTCTGGGTAAAGGACTCTTGTCAAATGGGTCATTTGCAAATGCTTTCTTCCAGCTTGAAGTTTGTCTTTGAACGTGTTTTTGGCATGGCAAATACTTTAAAATTTTTTGAAGCCCATTTTATCCATTTGTTTTCTTTAAGGCATCGGCATTTGTTGTAATGTCTAAGAATTCTTTACCTAATCCCACGTCACGAAGGTTTTCTTCTACTTGTCCTCTGAATGTTTTTAAATTTTACTTTTTACATCCAGGTCTATGAATCAGCTCGAATTCATTTTTGCAAAAGTCGTGAGGCTGAAATTCAAGTTCATTACTTTTTGGATATGGATGTTCAGTTGTACCATTTATTGGAAAGACTATCTCTTCCTCGACAGAGTTGCCATCACGCCTGAGTCTAAGAGCCCAAGACTCAGGAAAGAGTGTCAGGATGTGAGGGCACAAGAAAACAGATGGCTCAGCTCAAGCAGAGTGAGAACAAATTCAGCCTTCTTCTTCCTTCTGGTTTCACTTGGGCCCTGAAGGGACTGGATGACACCCAGCCCACCCACCCAGAGGAGGGTCATCCACTCTACTCACTTCACCAGCTCCAAATGCTAATCTCTTCTGGAAATACAGGCACAACTACAAATATTTTCGCCAGCTATCTGGGCACACCTTAGCCCAGTCAAGTTGGCACAGAAAATTAGCCAGTTATACTGTGTGTGTGTGTTTTTTTTTTTCCTGGTGCCACTAGCACTTCCTAGGCTTTTGACATGATTTCCTAAAAACCCCAAGTTTCCAAACTTCTACAATGGTTTTTGGCAAAACAAAGGAGATGCTTTTCTTGTGTTTCCCTCTGTCGGAGGAATCCCAAGCAACTTTTTCTTGTCCCATAAAGTTCTATAAAGAATTTAGTAAACAGCTCCTCTGTCTTTATGGTCCACTTAGTTTTTGGTCTAAAGTTCAGTGGAGACTAGGATGGGACACATTTCTACTGATGAACACCAAACGTTATTTAGAATCTTTCTTCCTTTATAATAATTAAGTTTTTCTTATTTGGTCAGATTTATTACCCCTGGATCCTTCTTCCCTGGAGATGTTTTCTTCCTGAAGGGTCTTCTTTTTCTCTGCAAAAGGACTTAGGTTGGGCCCATCCCACCCTATTCCTAGACATGCCAGAAGATTCCAAATTACCCATGCAAGTGGGTTTCTGGTAAATCCCTCCCATGTGTTTGCCAGTCAGTTTGGACTTCAAGCTGAGATATCCCTATGCCCAGTACAATTTCATATAACATAATGACTGAAACATCTCTGGGAGGAAATTATTAATACTATCAACTCTGTAGGCAAGAAGGCTAAGCCTTCAACTCATTAAGTAGTTTGCCAAAGGGATTCCTAGATTTAGAATTGGAAATACAGATTTTGTGGCTCCAAATATTATTACTCCTTCCATCAAACATGACAGAGGTTTAGAAATCATCCCTGGTGATCCTCTTCCAGCCTGTCTGCAATGCGAGGGCATTCTACCAATCATTCAAGCGCCCCGTTGCATGCTGATAGGCTGTAAACATAGAGCAGGTTGGGAATACTTGTCCACACCATCAGTGAACGTTTACCCAGCAAAGAAATTAAAGCTACAGACATTGTAGCCATGAAGAACCCTATTTGAATTCTCCCTTTTCCACTTACTTAGGGTACATTTCTTAAACTTGTTAAGCCTCATTTTCCTACATGCTAACTAGGGATAATAAGAACTGCCCCACAGAATTGTTAAAGAGGAGAAAGGAGTCACCATGTCAGGTCTTCAGTCCTGTCCCCAAAATGTAATGCTTCCTCAAGAAATGGCAACTGTTATAGATTAATTCATTATTATTATTATAATTATTATATTTTGAACATAATAGGTAATATAAGGTATATATTTGAACATATAAGATAAATTATATTCACTATATCGTCTTTTTAATAAGCAAGAACACATTCTCATGGGCAGTAAGTGTCCACAGTTCACATGGTCTCCAGCTTTTGCAATTAAACCAATTTTGAAAATGGCACTCAGGATAGCAAGAAATTGGACCACATCGTAGGGTTCAGGAAATGAGACATAAGGAAGAAAGTTTCCTTAAAGAAATGAATTAAAATCTGGTTAGGATTTATGCTATTCAGAGTGTCCTGGAAATGGTAGAGGATCAAATTGCGGCCATCTTTATTACATCTTTATTACAAAGAAATACATAGAGCAAAAGTTAATTTAAGATACATTTTCATTTCAAGGGATTATTTTTAAAGTTTCATTACCAGCATTCTCACTTTGTTTGCTGCGGGCTGGTTAAAAAAAAAAATCCCAAACCGAAACGAAAATGAAGCCACCAGCCTTGCCCCTTAGACTCAGCGGCTTATTCTCGTTGGGTAAATGCTACAAATAAAGATTTTCCCCAAGGCACTTTTTCTTTTTTCTTTTCTATTTTCTGAAAAGAAAACAACAGATTAAGAAACAAAATATCACTTTTCCCGATAGTCACATTTGGAAACTATAATCATTATAAGAAGATAATGTTGAAAAATCAACCTGAAAAGTACTTATTAGGTGCATTACTAGGTATTGAGCAATATGATGAAATGAGATAAATATAAAATACAGGATTGGTGGTCCAGTTAAGAAGAACCGAAACACGTTAAAGCGACAATAAGAAAAGCAGGTTCATAATTCAGCACGGAAGGTGACTCATAAAAGTAACACAGCACAGCACTGTCGGATCTCCGTGAAGCTAACGTGAAGAGACAGAACAGTTCCCTGACCAAGTATAACAAAACACGTAAATCCAAAGGGACCATCTGTCCTCCGATCAGGGAAGTCTGAGAGGGAGTAACTGGTCGCATCCCTTATAGATCAGGCAACAAAACCAAAGAGATAACACATCCGTTTGCAATTATGACATTTTATTATGTTTGTTTCTGTATCCCCAGTGCGAAGTGCGATGCTGGACTGTGTGTAGGTGTTTGTTCCAGATGCTGTAGAAGGCTCCGAGGATATAGTGTTGGACATGAGAGGGAAGTCCCAAACTATCATGGAACTTACATAAATAAAGACTCCCTGGGATAATGGTGAAAGCTACAAAGGGCCAAGTTATCATGAAAAACTCAGGGGAAGAGGATAATCCGGGTTCATCTCTCTGGAGGTGACAGAAATAGTTTATAACGGGGCAAGAGTGGAATGTGAGATTTCCTTCAGAATAGTTTTAGACCATTTAATAAAAGTGTTGTTTTTCACTTAAAGCCATAGTCTCACTCTCTTTAGGTGAGGGCAGGGGTGCCGAGGGACCCCTTGATAAGCCAGGGGTGCCAAGCTGACCTTGAAAACATGACCTATCATTCATTGCCTTGTCACAATTTACCCCAGTCTGAGAGATCCAAGGATCACATCACTCCCCAGTTTACATCAAAGATGCCATGTGTTGTGTCCAATCCCCCTCCATAAGATGTTAAGTTCTCTAATATCTCGTTTTATATTTCATTCATTGTTTTACATACTCTGAACTTTCTCTCCCAGGGCAATGTGTACATCAGCAAATAAGAAATTCTTGTTGACTTACACTAACACAATCTATTTAAAATTTGTTTATTCATCTTTATCTTTTGAGCTTATCTCTTTCTCCCTATCATAGTTTAAGAAAAAATGCCTTCTATTTCCCTACTTTCCCAAAACACTTGCCCGCTTTTAAAAAAATTATTTAAGAGAATAGTTGATACATAGTGTTACATTACTTTCAGTTGTACGACATAGTGATTCACCATTTCTGAACATGGTGCTAGACTCACCACAACAGCAGCTACCATCTGTCACCATGCAGTGCTATGACAATACCCCGACTGTATTCTCTCGCTGTGCCTTGGTCTCCATGCCTTATTCATCCTATACCGCCAGCTCGTACCTCTCAAGGCTCTTCACCCACCATGCTCATCCCTCCACCCCCTTCCCGCTGGCATTTGCCATCTTGGTATGGACAGTCTTCACTCTGGATATTGTTGCAAACTTGGGCCATTTTCCACCTGATTTGCATGGCTAAAAAGAACCATATGAGAAAATGTGAGATTTGTAAAGATCCTGAATAGTTGGGCCTGAATAACACAGAAAAGGAATTAAAGTTCTGTCATCCTAAAGGAAGATCCCAAGAGAAGGTCAGAAAAACATCGTGTCAAACAAGGAATACTGGTGACCTAAGGTTCTTACACACAAGGAATCAAGAATAAAGTCAAAGATGTTACAAATACAACAGTGAAAGCAAAATCTGAGTGACTCTGAAGACTTGAGTTTGAATTTAAGACCAAGGTTTGTTTTGTGATACTCCAGGGAAAAAATAAATTCAAGAAATATTCAGAAATACATGCACTGTCACTTAGAAGCAGATCTAAAAATAAGACACTGAAAGAGACATCCAGTAGCCCATGAAGTTCAGAGATCTGGGTGCCAAATGAAAGTGACCACCAAATGTCACCCAAAAGCACAAGCAAAAGCATTAGACCTCCAAATAAGCCATTTTTTTCTTTATGGATGCTTTCTACAGTCACCCATTCCTGGCTCAGGCTTCTGCAGAGGACCTTCCCATGTGAGATGGAGAAAAACCTACTCCTCCCTCTTTACAGATGTGGCCTCAGTCAGGGAGGATGCTATGCTTACTTCCTCCTGAATTCAATGCCCAAGGGTTCATGTGAAAATCAGCCCCACAGTAGACCCTGATTTCATGGTCATATGCCCGCTGTGAGCTGGTGTGTTAGACGCCACACTCCTGTCCCGTTATGAGATGTGTTTCCCTCGGCTGGGATTTGGCTCACCTTTTCCACTTCTCTACTCCAGGAGCAGTTTATCTCTTACATAAAACAAATAACACTGTCAGAAAGTTTATCCTAATAATTAGCTTGAATTTATTGCTCTAAAAGCATTAAATCTTCCTCTTTTGTAGGCCTTTAGAACTTAGAAACATTCATGTATCATTACCCACATCCCTTCTGAATTATGGTTGCACCAGGCAGAGTCAAATCTCTCACTGCTTCTTCAGCCCTGCTTGCTGTCCTTCAGAGCCCTCCTGCTTTCCTACACATTCTCCACTGATTACCGACATCTCTGTTGCGTCGAGGTGCCTGATGCGTAAACCTCTCTGATGCAGTGCTTCATTGGCAGGTCCCTACTTCTTGCCCAAAGCCGAGCAATGTCTTTACTGATGTATCAAGTGTTGACTTATTTTCTTTCTGATGGAATCCATAGATACTTTCCATAACCCAAATTTCTTGTTGGATAAACAGGATAAAGGGAAGTCAGCTATACTGTAAAGCTTGAGAGAATGAACCTCTGAAAGCCTTCTACCTTTTTTTTTTCCATTTTTATTTGTTCATTTATTCACATATAAGTGAGGTTCATATCTGTTTGTGTCTGAAGCTTTGAAATATTCTTAACACTGTTTCTTGAGCAATGCAACGGATGCCCTTTGGTTCTTTAATCTAACTTCAGGCAGTGTCCGTTGACATGGCCAAGCTGAGCTTCATCTTCAAGGCTAAGCCATACTGATTGGGATGGACACTTGATAGCTTATCAACTCACCAGTCTTCTTGAGATCCCACCAACTCTGACTCTTGCCACTTAAAACATATCTCTAATTGCTCAGAGCTCATCCAACTGATTGGCAGCGCTCCCCACTGTGACATTATCCTTTAGTTTTGCTTTGCTTGGCAGAAGCTCTCACATTATTTACACCATATAATCACTAATTTAAAAATTATAGTCCGAGATGACACACAAGAATTCGAACGCTGTAGAAGCGACTACAGTCGTTAACTTAGATCTGTAGTTTGTTTCTCTTGGAATTCATTTTGTCCTAAATATTCTGACCAAAAACTTAAAAACAAAGAAAAACATACTCTGTGGTCTTCTTGCTTACCAACAGATAAATGTTCATTTTAAAAGTGTAAGTTGAATAATAGCTACCAAGCCAGCAGTGGAATGCAATCTAAACATTCAAGGAAAATAAAATCTGAGTACGACCAGCTTGTTATTTGAGACTGTGAGAACCGAGACTGTGCCAAATGTGAGATTCTTACTAACCCTTACCGCATACCTGACATCAGAACAAGTCACTCAGAAAGAGTCTAGCCAACACCATGACTTTCTCTAAACATTTCCTCCAAGCGTCCTTTAGTGGAAGTTTAAATTTCACATCTTCAGGCTAAAATGAAATTCCTTAAGTCTTTCCTTGCATGACTTGTTTTGAAACACAATAAGCTTTCTCCTGATTGACCAAAATTATTATGCCTGTGTGCAGTTTCCAAGATTTAAATTGGGAATAAATCTTAGCGGGATAAAATGTCTGGCACTGTTTCTTTCTGGGTATAAAGAAGTGTGGGTGGGAAAGCTCTTGGGAGAGGGTAAAGGGAATTCGCATTTTGGACACTGACCCTCCACCGCCTTCTGAATACCTCCATCATCACTAACTTCTGCTCCCTCAAACTTGAGCAGTTCCTGTGCATTCCTGACCCCCAGCTAGCACGGACACCTCATCGCCTTCCTGCTTTAAGAGGCTGTTTGTTTTGTTTTTCCCATTCTGAGATATGTCCTATATTCTCTTCTAAGTTATTTTTTCTAATAGTTTCTTTGAAAAAAACATTAACTTTAAAATGCATCTAGCATTTATTTTACTGTATGAGGTAAGGTGAAAATCTAATTTGTTTTTTCTCTAAACAGTCCATTTCAACACCCCCCTACCTCTAATTGAATAGTATTTTTATTCTACAGGTACAGAGGTTAAAAAAATCAATAATTGGGTAATCAGATTTCCAAGTGACCTGCTAACGTACGTCAGTCAAAGCCCTTACTAATAAAATAATCCAAACAACTCTATAGTGATGCAAAAATGGTTGAGGAAACAGCTATGTAAGCCCCTCACAAAGTACGGAGTGTTAAGGTCTCTGCGAAATGGTTTTAAGAACAGGAAAGTCCTGTTTATCCTCCTCCCCATTGAATAACTCTGCTTCTCATCCCCTCCTCATGCATCTCCAACCTTGAGCCTACCTCCCTGCTTCCCATTAAATAAAACTGTCCTCAGACCTCTGTTTTCACATACCAGAGCGTTGTTTCCCATTAAAATTCTCCAAGAAGAACATTTACGTCATGTTGTTCTGACCCTTCTGTGATGGGAAGGGGGTGGCTTTGGAGTTGGACAAACCCAGTTTCCGATGTTGGCTTAATTACGCAGCCGTTGGTGGCTTTGCACACATTGCATGGCCACTGTGGACCTCACTTACCGTATCTGTCCAGTGGGGATCTCTGAGACATAAGAATATTAGGTCTAATGTAAATGTACCACTTTCTAGTAGAGAGCCACGGTTGTTGTTGTTGTTGTTGTGTGAGTTTGCTTTGTCTACGGGCTGCAGACCCTTGAGACAGGTCTACACAACAGCACAGACACAGGTGGCTCGGAGACCCTGGCCTTGGAGGTGGGCAGTTTGGGGCTGCTCATCTTCGGAGAGAAGATGAATGTATTTTCACTGTGGAATAGTTACAGGATGTTGGCCAAAGCACTACTGACAGTTCATGAATAGAAATGAGGATGTAGGTAACTGCATAGCCAAAGGCATGGAGTATACTTAAGTTTGTTTTTATTTTTGTTTTCTATAGTAACTCCATGCGTTTGCTAACAGTACTCTTCCACAGTTTGATGGAACTGTGTGAAATATGCTCTGTCCTCCTCTAGCTGGAAGATAAGCAATGAGTCTAAATCGGGCTATTTTATTTTATTAATTCCAGTGTAGTCAGCGTACAGCGTTATATTAATACGTCAGGCTATTTGTATCTAGATTTTCTAGAGTCCAATCTTAAGCACACTGACAAAGGCTGGAAACTGAGTGTCAGGCGTGGAGGGGCGACGCGGGAGAGCCAGCTGTCCTTTCCTGCTGCGTGGATGAGGTCTGGAGCCACCCTGGTTTCTGGTCTTCCTGAGCCTGGTCCTGCAGCTTTCCCTTTGATTCACGGACTGTCCTGTATCCTGCCAATGAGTTCAAGTCCTCCAGAGTCCATTTCTCTAACTGGCAAAGAAGAGCTCGGACTAACAGAATCCGGACGTGGGAAGAGGGGAAGCCGACGCTTCAGAAGCTCGGAAGCCCGCAGGAGGTTTTCATAGCCCGTGGGTTACGCCCGGGATATGATCCTAGACACTTTAATTGTAGAATTCGCTCCCTTCTGCCACTGGCTCTTGCCACACATGCCACTGTGAATCTCCTGAGATCCGGGCTTCAGGAAGGTCCCCGTGTGCTCCGGGAACGTGCACTGGGGCCGGGTTAGGAAAACATCTCTAACAAATAAGGACGCAAATGACATCTCTTAGAAAACTCTCTCTGGGCGTAGCACGTCTTCATACCGACATGCCATTCCCCATGCCTTTGGAGTTTAAGAAATTTGATTTTTAGCTACAGAGGGTCCTTTCCTGCTGCTGAAGCCTGAGGGGAGAAGTCATAAAGCCAAGCGCACGTACCAGTCGCCGCCTCTGCTAACTCCCCTCTCACACCTGTCAGTGAATAAAGGTGCTCCTGGACGAACCAATTTCTGCACCTCCCAGCTAAGCTAGCCCGTTCTCTCGTCCCGGCTAATCGACTCGCTCAGTAATCGCCGGGCACCTGCTGGCCGCGAGCCCCAGGGGCCATCTGCAGGCACAGCTCCCCTTCCCTGCCGTGCCCTCTGATGCCTGCTCCTCCGAACCTCGGGCCTCTCCTGTCTTAAAAACACAAATAAATCCCTCAGCCTAAGGTTCTCCTCCAGCGAGTGACCTTTCTCTTTCTTCAGATTTGGGTTCTCACTGTGTGTGGAACTGATTCAAACCAAACCGATTCAAACCAAAAACTGATTCAAGCCAAACCGATTCAAACCAAAAACTAATTTGCTCTGAGATCGGGTTGCAGTTTCACTTTTCTCTTGTATGAACTAGGGCCCTCCAGCTCCGTTTGTCGCACCATATCTCCTTGTGTACCTCGTCAGGCCGCCTCTATCGGACGCCACATCTTCATACACCGGTTTGTGAGCTAATCTGTGCTGTCAGTGAGTCCGTCCTCACCCCATAGCTTTTTAAAATAGCTTTCTCATCTTGCTATTTAGAGCCACAGATCTCCTGTTTTCCCTTTTCAGAAATGAATTAGCTATTCTTTGCCTTTTGCTGCTCTGCATAAATTTACAAGTCGACCTGACAAAAAGTCCTGTTGGGACTAATTTTGTTCCTTGCGAATATGGAGTCATTCATCTATAATTGCTACACAGTTATTTTGTAGGGACTATTCTATCACTGTTGTCTTGAATTTATCACTAATTCCTTGGGACAATTTTCTAGGGAGCAAACTGTGGAGTAAATTATGTTCTCTCCCCCACCATACATTGTGTTATAATTTTTTTTTTTTAAATGTACAGAGTAGTTTGAAAGAATAACAAAACACATTCCCGGCATCAAACGTCTAGGTGGAGCAGCTGTCAACATTTTGCCATTTTAAAGCTGTAGACATTGACACTCCTACAAATTAAGGCATCCCTACATCTTTTAAAAATAAAAGAGTTTTTTATAACCACAATACTAGTATTACCTGAGATAAAATTAACCATAAACCTCTAATATAACATAGTGTCAGTCCGTATTTAAATATCCTCCAGTTGTCCACAAAGTATCTTAATTAGCTGGTTTTCTTATGAAAAAAAAAAAAATCCACTTAAAGTTTACCCATCGTATTTGATTGTGTATCTCTTTAGTTTCTCTCAAGAATGTCTCAATACTATTTTTTTTTTAAAAAAACATCACATTTTGAAAAGACTGGGGCAGTTGTCTTGGAGAACTGCTCTAGCCTGGATTTGCCGGACTGATTGCTTCCATCTGGCTGTCAATTAGAGACCACCTTTTATCCCCTGTATTGCTGTAAACTGGAAGTCTGGTTTAAAGGAATAATTAGCTTCAGGTCAAACATGTTCAATAAGGGTACTTTATAGGGAATGCTATTCACTTCGTATTAAGTTACATCAGGTGGCATATAAAATCAAATTGTCTTACTCTTGGAGATGTCAAATTTGAGCACTTCAGAGGGCGAGAGTCAGGTCTTTCCGTTGTAACCGTTGTAAAGTCATGTATGTTTTCATCCTTGCAATTAGAAAGTTAAACGTGAGGAGGTCGTTTGGCTTCCTGTGAATAGATCCTTTTTTTTTTTTTTTTTTCAGCTTTTTTGAGGTACAATTAACAAATGCAACTGTAAGGCACTTGAAGTACACAGAGTGATGATCTGGTTTACAGACACACTGTGAAAGGGTTTCCACCAGCAAGTCCCTGGCACATCCTTTACTTCACATATTTACGTGTGTGTGTGTGTGAAAGCACAAGTCCTACTCTTAGCGAGTTTCAATTAAACAGTATTAGATCCTCGGAACTGATTCATCTTAAAATTCAGTCTGTTACCCCGTAACTGTGCTCTCGCTGTGTCTCCCACCCCGGCCCCTAGCAACAGCTCTTCTCCTCTCTGTTTCCATGAATTCAACTGTGTTTTTTCAGATCCCACGTATCATTGATACCAAACAGTACTTGTCTGTATCTGTCTGGCTTATTTCACTAAGCAGAATACCACCCAGTTTCATCCGTGTTGCCGCACATGGGTTTCCTTTTTTAAAGGCTGAAAGGCCTCCCGTTGTGTATGCACACGCCACGTTTTCTTTATCCATTCACCTGTTGACGGATCCTTGGGTGGTTTCTGTACTTGACTGCTACAAATGATGCTGCCGTAAATCCAGAGCACAGGTATCTCCTCCAGATAGTGATGTCGCTTCCTGTGGAGGTGTCCCCTGGAGCGGGATTGCAGCATCACATCGTAGCTCTGTCTTCCCTTTCCTGAGAAACCTCCACACTGCTTTCTTTTTTTTTCTTTTTCTTTTTTAAAGCCAAGACAGAGGCTTTAACCCACTGAGCCACCCAGGTGCCCCCCCACACTGCTTTCCACAGTGGCTGCACCAATTTATACTCCCCCCCGCGCGCACGAGGCGCTCCCTTTTCCCCGGCCCCCCCCCCCCCCACGCTGGTTATCTCTTGTCTTTTGGTAACAGACATCCTAACAGGTATGACGTGGAATCTCACTGTAGTGTTGACTTGCACGTCCCTGGTGATTACTGATGTTCAGGACCTTTTCACGTACCTGTTGACCATTTGTGTATCTTCTTTAGGAAAATGTCTACCCAGGTCTTTGGTCCATTTTTAATTTGGGCTATTTGTGGGTTTTTGTTTTGTTTTGTTTTGCTGTGAAGTTGTAGGAGTTCTGGATATTTTGGATATTAACCCCTTAGTGGATATGTGGTTTGCAAATATTTTCTTCCATTTTATAGGTTGCCTTTTCATTTTGTTGATAATTTCTTTTTCTGTGCAGAAAATTTTAAATTTGATGTAGTATAACTTGACTTTATTTGGCTTTTGTTTCCTTAACTTTTGGTGTCAAATTCAAAAACTCATTTCCGAGATGAATTTTAAGGAGATTATTTCTGCTGTTTATTTCTAGGCATTTTATGGTTTCAGGTCTTACTATTCAAGTCTTTAATCCATTTTGATTTTTGTGTATTGTGTAAGATAGGGATCTCGTTTCTTCTTTTCTTTTCTTTTCTTTTTTTTTTTTTTTTTTTGTACATGGCTCATTGGCCTTCCCAACATCATTTGTTGAAGACACTATCCTTTCTCTTGTATATTCTTTTTTCTTTTATTTATTCATTTGAGAGAGAGAGAGCATGAGAGGGGAGAAGGTCAGAGGGAGAAGCAGACTCCCCATGGAGCTGGCAGCCTGATGTGGGACTTGATCCTGGGACTCTGGGATCATGGCCTGAGCCGAAGGCAGTCACTCAACCAGCTGAGCCACCCAGGAGCCCTCTTGTATATTCTTGGCCGAAGACACTATCCTTTCTCTTGTATATTCTTGGCTCCTTTATCAAAAATTAGTTGCAAAAGATATATATATATATATATATGTATATATATATATATATATAGTATATTGACCATATGTTAGCTGACCATTAGTTGACCATGAATTTATTTCTGTTCCATTGGTCTATATGTCTGTTTTTATGCCAATGCCAAATTATATTATCTTTCATTCTATTAATGGAGTTTATGACATTTATTGATTTGTTAATGGTGAACCATTGCATCCCTCGAATAAATCCCACTTGATCCTGGTGTATGATCCTTTCAATGTACTATTGAGTTCAGTTCACTAATAATTTGTTGAGAATATTACATTTATGTTCAAGGGGGATATTGGCTTATCATTTTCTTTTTTTAAAGTAACATATAATGTATTTTTGGCTTCATATCTTGAAAGTGTCCTTGTCTGGTTTTGTTATCACGGTAATGATGGACTCATAAAATGACTTTGGAAGTGTTCCTTCTTTTTTTTTTTTTTTTGGAAGAATTTGAGAAAGACTGATACTGATTCTTTTTTAAATGTTTGGTAGAATTCACCAGGAAGCCATCTGGTCCTGGACTTTTCTTTGCTGGGAGGTTTTGCATTCTTGATTCAATTTCCTTAAAAGTAATTTGTCTATTCAGGTTTTCTATTTCTTCATGATACAGTCTTTGTAGGTTTTATGTTTCCAAGAATTCATCCATTTCTTCCAGGTTTTCTATTTGCTGGTGTGTAATTGTGCGTAGTCGTCTCTCATGACCTTTCTGTTTGTGTGATGTCACTTGTCTCCTCTTTTGTTTCTAATTTTATTGATTTGCATCTTCTTTCTTAGTCTAGCTGACAGCTTGTCAATTCTGTTGAGCTTTTTAAAAACTAACTCAGCATCATTGGTCTCTTCTGTTGTCTTTTTAGTTTCTATTTCATTGGTTTCTACTTTGACCTTTGTTATTTTCTTCTTTCTACTAAATTTGACCTTATTTTTCTCTTGTTATAATTTTTTACTTAAAGCCTATTTTGTCTGACATAAGGATATCTGATGTAAGTATAGCTACCCCTGCTTTTTCTTTTTCTTTTTTTTTAAAGATTTGATTTATTTATTTGACAGAGCTCAGAAGTAGGCAGAGAGGCAGGCAGAGAGAGTGGGGAGGGGGGAGCAGGCTCCCTGCTGAACAGAGAGCCCAATGCAGGGCTTCATCCCAGGACCCTGAGCTCATGACCTGAGCCAAAGGCAAAGACTTTTTTTTTTTTTTTTAAGATTTTATTTATTTATTTGACAGACAGAGATCACAAATAGTCAGAGAGGCAGGCAGAAAGAGAGAGGGGGAAGCAGGTTCCCAGCCGAGCAGAGAGCCCAATTTGGAGCTTTGGGGCTTGATCCCAGGACCCTGAGATCATGACCAGAGCCCAAGGCAGAGGCTTAAACCCACTGAGCCACCCAGGTACCCCCCTGCTTTCTTTTGTTTTTTATTTACATAGAATATCTTTTTCCGTCCCTTCATTTTCAGTCTATATGTTTTCTTAAAGCTGAAGTGAGCCTTTTGTGGGCAGCATCGAGTTGGGTCTTCTTTTTCCTTTTTTTAAAAAATATATTCAGTTCACTCTAGGTCTTAGGATTGGAGAGTTTGGTTCATTCACAATTAAATTAACTATTGATAAATATGGATTTACTCTTGCCATTTTATTATTTTCTCGCTGTTTCATAATTCCTTGTTCCTTTTTTCTTTCTTGCTTTCTTCTTCAGTGATTTGATGATTTTCTGTAGTGTAAGCTTGAACACCTCTCTCTTGATCTTTTGTCTGTGTACTCTATGTTTTCTGCTTTGTGGTTATAATAAGTCTTACATAAAACATATTTATTACAGCCTATTTTAAGTTGATAATAACTTTAAATGTATAGAAAAGCACTACAGTTTTACAGCACTCCCAACATTTTATGAGGTTTTTTTTTTTTCCTAGATGTTATTTATTTATTTGTCAGAGAGAGAGAGAGAGAGTATAAGCAGGAGGGAGCGGTAGGCAGTGGGAGAAGAAGGCTTCCTGCTGAGCAAGGAGCCCAAAGTACAGATTTGATCCCAGGACCCTGAGTTTCGTTTTTTTTTTTTTAACATAAAATGTGATTTAATGTAGGGTGTCTGTAGAGCTCAAAGCAGAATTTAATGAAGCAGCATAGCATATGGAAAGAACATGCCTTTGGAGTCAGGTAGACGTCCCTACAAATTCTTGCTCAAGCACTTACACCTGTGTCTTTGGTGGTCTGTGAATCTTTTTGAGCCTCAGTTCTCTGTAAAATGAGGATGTGAATACCCATTTTGCAAGGCTGATAACTTGAATCTGATTGGAATAATGAGTGTGAGGCTCTTTAAGCCATGCTGAGAGCCCATGGCAGATGTGTTTCTCGGGCACCGGGACTGTTACTCCCATCCTTGTTCATGAACACAGGCAACAGAGAGCCTGAGCTGAAGGCAGGGATCCAACCGACTGGGCCACCCAGGCATCCCAACATTTTATGTTTTGATGTCAGTTTACATTGTTTTGCACTGTATATCCATTATTGTAGCTGTAATTGTTTTTAATAATTAATACTAGAGTTTAATAATACCAGAGCTATAAATTATTTACCCATCTACAATATTGGAGTGTTTTGAATTTAACTATATATTTATTTTTACCAGTGAGTTTTATGCTTTTGATGTTTTTATATTGCTAATTAGTGTCCTTTTTTTTCAGCTTGAAAAACTCTCCTTAATGTCTCTTGTAAGGTCAGTCTGGTAGTGATGTTTCTCTTCAGGTTATCTACAGAATGCTTTATCATAATTTCCCTCAATTATGAACCACTTTGCCAAGTAGTTGACAGTTTTTTTTCTTTCATCATTTTGAAAATATCACCCTACTCTTCTGGCTGGCAAAGCTTCCGCTGAAAAATCTGCTGAATGTATTAAGGGTTCCTTTGTATGTAACATGTTGCTTTTCTCTTGCTATTTTTAAGATTCTCTCCTTGCCTTTAACTCTTGACAATAATTACAATGTGTCTTACTGTGAATCTCTTGAATTAATTTTATATAGTATTCTTTGGGCTTCCTAAATCTGGGTGTTTATTTTTTTCCCCTCAAGTTATAGAAGTTTTCAGATACTCCAGTTCTTGAAACTTTTCCTTTTACATTCTTTGACACAGCATTTCCTGGTTTTGCTTTTGTCTTCTTGCCTACATCTTGGTGTTGTGAACAATCTTTCTTCCTTCTACTCTAGAGAGTTCTTTTCTAAATCGAGATTCTTTCTTACTCTAAACATATTCTCTTCCTTTAATGGCTTCACTTTTCATCTCTATGACAGTGATTCTCAAATAGTTTCCTAAACCAAGATCTTTTACTCAGAGTTCACATTATGTACCTAACTGCCTATTTGAACATTTCTTTTTTGTGTTCCAAAGACACCTTAAACTCATGAATCCCAACTTGAATTCGTTAATTCATTACTTTCTAAGTTTTCCTCCTTTGCAATCCTACTCATCCTCTTCAGCACAGCTATCAATGACTTATTACCAGCCATGCAACCAGCCAAGCCCCAAACTTGGTTCTCCTTCCTGCTTCTCTCCCTTCTCTGCTCCTCAGAGTCCTGAAGATTCCTCCTCTGCCATCTGCCAACCCAGTCCACCCGTTACAGTTCCTACCGCCATCACCTTAGTGCAAGTCCTTACTGTCTCTCACCTGGATTATAGCACAACCTTCTGTGTGCCCTACAATAATTTTCTCCTTCCAGTGTATGACTCATACTGTAGTCCAAGTAAATTTTCAAAAATATAACTAAATCACATCCTTCACCACTTAAAAGGACTCGATATGTTTTCGGGATAAGGTCTACACTCCTTAACATGGCTTACAAAATCAATAATTTAACCCCTTCCTCATTCAGTATTTTATCTCACTACTCTTTCGTGGTATACTCTACATTCTAGTAATACCAACATTTGTTCAATTTTTTTAAAGGATTTTATTATTTATTTATTTATTTATTTGACAGACAGAAATCACAAGTAGGCAGAGAGGCAGGCAGAGAGAGAGGAGGAAGCAGGCTTCCCGTCAAGCAGAGAGCCCGATGTGGGGCTGGATCCCAGGACCCTGAGATCATGACCTGAGCGGAAGGCAGAGGCTTAACCCATTGAGCCACTCAGGCACCCCAATTTGCTCAATTTTTAAAAAAATATTTAATTTATTTATTTGAAAGAGAGAGACACAGCGAGGGAGGGAACACAAGCAGGAGGAGTGGGAGAGGGAGAAGCAGGCTTCCTGCCAAGCAGGGAGGCCAATGTGGGGCTTGATTCTAGGACTGTGGGATCATGACCAGAACCAAAGGCAGACACTTAACAACCGAGCCATCCAGGCACTCTGAAGTTTGTGCAATTTTTATATACAATTCTGAGACTTTGTTCATAGATCCTGCCCTCTTCTTTCATAGGTCATTCCCATGACCTTTTAGGACTCATCTTAGATCTTCTGACATCTCTGGAGGCCTTTCTGATCCACTACTGCCTTGAAAATGATTGGGGAGACTTCCGTCTGATGCCGCACACCTGGTTCTTATCCTTGCCGCAGAGCTTTTCACACTGTACTCGTAATAGAATTACTGGTATTTATCTTCTATGAGATGATGGGTTTTTTGAGAGAGAAGACATCTTCACAACTTGTCACTACCACTTACTCAGAGCCCGGCGTATGACAGTGAATAACTGCTAAACAAGTGGGTAATTACCCGCAGACACCTACAAACGAGTGACTTACATTCAAACGTTTATCCCCAAGTTGTTAAGTTCTCTACCGATACTTCCCTTCATTTATTAAAGAATAAATGAACATCCTTCTCAGGTGGGTCTGACCTTAAAACAATGTGAATAAAAGTCAGAGTTAACTTTGTTATCTTAGCCCAAAAGATTTTCGAGTCCCTTGAGGTAGCAGGGACATATTCTTCCCAAACCAAAGTGGAACGTTGTTAAGTTCTACTTTGTAGATGATAATAATAGGTCATACTTACTGAACACTCACCCTGTGTCAGTGTTCTTACTAATTTACATGTGTTAAATTATTGAACCCTCACAACAACCCAATAAAATTGCTACTATCCCATTTTATAGGTGATAATTTGAGGCATAGTTAGATTTAATAACTTAACTTCCCCAAAGTTACACAGTTAACAAGCGGAGCTGAGATTTGTATACGAATTCTCTTGCTACCCTTTGATTCACCTTCCAGTCATGGCTATGATAACATATGCAAATGTGGATCTATTCCCTCTAGAGTCTTCACAACCAACTCAGAATTAATTTCATCCTTTGAAACCAAAGCACAAGTGCTAATACTTGTTACTATTATAAGATAGAGTAATGCCTCCACATGTGCACACTCTTTTCCATAAATTTGAGCATGCATGTATATAGCACTGAATTTCCTTTCTAAATCTCAGGACTGACCATGTCATTTGCAGGAACCAGTGCAAAATGAAAATGCAGGACTCCTTGTCTAAAAATTACTAAGAACTTTAAGGTGTCGACAGCAGAGCATTAAACCAAGCATGGGGCTTTTCTAAGTACAAGGGCCTTTGCAACTGCGCGGGAAACTCACCCATGCAACCAGCCCTGCTCACTCCCTTTTCTAAGAGGCGATGAAAATGAATCTCTTACCTACACTTGACAATCAGTTGGCAACAATACTGCTTAGCTTTTCTGTATATAAGACTAAAAATTCGGGGTGCCTGGGTGGCTCGGTGGGTTAAAGCCTCTGCCTTCGGCTCAGGTCATGATCTCAGGGTCCTGGGATCGACCTCCACATCCATCCGTCTCTCTGCTCAGCAGGGAGCCTGCTTCCTCTCTCTCTCTCTCTCTCTCTCTCTGCCTACCTCTCTGCCTACTTGAGATCTCTGTCTGTCAAATAAATAAATAAAATCTTAAAAAAGAAAAAAATAAAACTAAAAATTCTATCCTCCACTTTAAAACAACACCTGTAAGTTGTTTAAAATATCGAGGGCGCCTGGCTGGCTCAGTTGGTAGAGCACGTGACTCGATCTTGGAGTCCAGCCCTTGTTGGGTGCAGAGATTACTAAAAAAATAAATAAACTAATAGTTTCGTAATAAGGTAGTAGTAATAGGTAGTAATCCTCACTACCATTTCCACGTTGCAGAACTTTTGTAATCAAATTGGGAACCTGGTACATATAAAGTATTACTGCATCTTACCCACAAAACACCTTCACAACTCTGTGTGATAGAAATAAGGGCTCCTGTTTTGCTGCTGAATAGAGAGATGGAGAGAGATTCAGCAATTTCTGTAAGATCACTTATGAATAAATTTTAGGAGCTACTAGTTAAGCCCAGGGCCACCTGCCTCCAAAGCCTGCAATGTTTCCATTATACCATGCTGCCTTTTTTGTGGCAATGGAAAAAAACACGAAGTCATTGGACTCAAGAGTTGGATTATAAGATGTTTCGTTTTTGCCCTAAGCAAATAAAACCTTACTCTTGTTTTCTCTGAATGTCTCCCCTGTTTATCCCGGATCCTCCAATCAGGCATGTGCGAACAACACAATATATGATCTTTAAAAAGAACGAGGCTATCTTCTGAGACCTGGTGAGGTCCCTGCTGGCAGCGCTGTCACCGTCACTCTCAAATGTCATGGGCAGATGCGGCCTATTAGGAGTTACAAGGCCAGCTGTTGTTTTAGATCATTAGACTTTTGAAACCAACTGGGAAAAATCTCCTTCTGCCAAGAGGCAACTCTCCAGGCTCTGCAACAAATATCAATTCCAATTTGGTTGAAGTTGTGCAGGATTGCTTTTTTTTTTTTTCTTTCCAGTTTTCATGGTTCCAGAAGTGATTCTCTGCACATTGGTTGGAGCCTAACCTGAAGCATGTCATATTTTCCGTCTAGATTGAAGAAGATGTGCGTTTATTCATGCCTTCTGAAGCAGAGCTGGGACACACATTTTCCATCGAGATCGAAGATATACTTTTATTTACGCCCCCTAAGCCAGAGCTGAGGCATAATGCTTGTTGGGACTTTGAGCTCACAACAGTGCATAATTTGCAGAACCAATCATCTTGCCTGAGACAATGGAAAAAAGGATTATAATTTGTTTTTCTCTCTTGTGAACAGTTACATTGTCTAGTCAAGGGTATTAGCCATCCAGAAATTTGCAAGTGGTTCTCCTTGGCAAAATTTGATTTTGGGTTTGACAGCAATGCTGATGATTTCATAGCATTTTAGAATCATGAAGTGTTAACATTGGAAAGGACTTTGGAGATCACATAATCCAAATACCTCATTTTACAGAGGAGGACATTGATGTTCAGAGATGTTTCAAGGTGGCAAGAGTCATAAAGCTAGCATATGAGCTAGTCCTGGAAATCAGAGCTTCTGATCCCAGTTTAGTTCTCTTTCCATGACTCTACGGCTGCCTCCTTTTACTTAGTTGACATGTCAGACTTCATTTGCTCTCACTCTGCCAGCAGTTTCCAATTCAGGAGGGAAACGCTTTGAAGTAGGGACACGGAAACAAATCAAGTTTTATTGAGCATATACTTACTGGGTCTAAAAAAAATACTTAACACAGCATTCAGCATGGTGCTTTGTACATAAATAGCTTTCAATCATTCTTCTATCCATTTATTCAGTCAACAGAGCTATATTGAGCACAAATAATGGATGCATATGAAGATGGAGTCCATTGTTCATTTCTAAGAGCCTATTCCTGCCCTAAAGGAACTTACAGTCCAATGGAAGACACATATGTATGTTAATCATGTATATAATTAAACAGTTAGTAAGTGTTTATATAGTTATAATTAATTATATATTATTTATATAGTAGTGATTCTATATTATAATTAATTATAATAAACTAATTTATTATTAAATAAATAATAAATCAATAAATAATAATTTATTATGATTTATTATGGTTAATTATAATAAATTAAATTATAATTATATATATTTACATATAAATAATTCCCAATTGTTTAATTAATAATTACAAGCAAAAATATATTCAAGGACAAAGGCATAATAAAAGCACTACAGAAAGATGAACTTTTACAAAAAGCCTTACTAAGTAGGTAGCATATGGAATCAAATAATGTTATCAATAGAATCCAATGTGAGGAATGACACTATAGGTTATAGAGAAAAGAGCATGGACAAAGGCACAGACGAGTAGAAGGACATGTGATATTCTGAAATCACAGAAGGGGATAGGAGCAAGATAGGGAGGTAGAAAGGTAAAATGACATCAGCTCTTGGTGGTTCCTGGATAACAGACCCAGGAATGTAGATGTTACCACATGAACAATGGGAACACTAGCATGAGGGAACTAAGATGATCCAATCTGTATGTTTGGGGACAGTGTGTATGTTGTACTGGAAAACTAAGAAGAGAGAGATATTAAATAATTACAAATTTATCTCCACCTAGTGTAAATTAGGTAATCTCACTGATCGTGTTTGATTATGCCACTTTCTCGTTTAAGATCCTATATTGTTAAACCTTTAAAATCTAAAATCTTCAGCTCTTCACCAGATTCCTATCCCACACCATGAACAAAAACAAACACAATAAAATCTTTATGTTTGTGCACTGGTGCATTATTTACAAGATGCTTTCTAATACATAGTTCCATTTGATCTTCAAAATTGAGACAGGAAGAGGTTAATATCTTCATTTTATAGATGATAAAATAAAGGCTCAGAAAGACTAAGGTCAACTTATTGAGGGCCTATTATGCATGTTATTCCAACCCTCCCCTTCTCTAAGTTCACACATCTGGTAAATGGAAGTCACCCCCAGGTCCTTGACTTCTCTTCTCCAATGACATTGTCCTCCCGGACCTCAGCCACGTCCTCCCATGGTCATTCTCTGACTTTGTCACTACAAATAAGTGCAACATCTCCATATTTTTTTCATTCTTATCCTATTTTTCCACTCACTCTCATTGTCAGTCCAGCCTCAGTCATCTTTCAACCTCGCTACAATAAATAACCCCACCCTTTTCTCACTGGATGTCATTCCTTTGATGTCTCTTCCCTTCCCTCACGTAGCATAAATTCATAGCTAATCATTAGAATCTCCCTATTTTACACATTCCTAATAACCTTGCCTTCTCACTGTGTCAAAGCCACAGCTCATAGGCCAAATTATGGGCTAGTCCATTTACTGCATCACTATTGTAGATGACTATCGAACACACCTTCTCTTCTCTCCTCAGATGTCCAACACCCCCTCCCTAATACCCATTCACAGCTGATGACCTTGTGTCCTGCTTTACTGAGAAAACTGAAACAAATAGAAGTTTTAGACTCCCATCATCCCATCAGATTACCTATCAGCATATGCAGGCACATACTCTTCCTTCCTCCTGTTACTAAACATAAACTCTCTCCTTGCTCCCACATAAGCCAAGATATCTACGTGCACAGAAGAGATTCCGTCCCCTCTCACCTGCCTAAGGACATTAAGAAGTTCTCCCCGCTCCCACAACATCAATTTCTCCCTCTATACAGGACAATTCCAATCAGCACACAAATACCTCATTGTTTCTTCCATCTAAAGACCAAAAAGAAAGATACTGCTACATCTTTCAACACTGGCACCATTCCTTTGCTTCCCTTTAGAGCACAGTCTTGTCTATACTTGGTGCTTCTGAATTCTCTCAGGTCTGAAACTCATTTTAATTATCTCCTCCCTATTAAAAACAAGGTCACTAATGGCTTCCCCATGGCTAAGCTCAGTGGTCAATTCTCAGGCTTCGTCTTCCTTACACCATCAACAATATTCGACACTGTTGATCACTTCTCCTTGATGTATTTTCTTTATCCTTCTTTCAAAACATTAACTTTCCTGTATTTTCTCCTGTATTGCTCCTTTCAACCTCTTTTTGTTGGTTTCTCCTGGTCTCCCTTACTCAGTGTTGCAGAGCTCCAGAGTTCAGTCCTTTGTCTCTTTTTCTTTAACTGCGCTCATTTATTTTTTGGTGATTTTTTTTTGGTGATCTCACCCAGCCGCATGACCTCAAATATAATCTCTAGGCCAATGACTCCCATATTTATATCTTTAGCCCAGAATTCTGCCCCAGACTGCAGGTTTGTGTGACTACTCCCTTCAGTAACATGGGCAGAGGGGGACATCCTGTATGAATTTTACTCCTCAAAAAGCTGAGTTTCATAAATGTACAGAAAAAAAGAACAAGTTAAAGAACAAGATTGGCGAAATTCTTATCTGAAAGAATCAAAGCAATGGGAGTAGAAGAACAAGAGCGAGAGGGAAAGTAAACTCTTCTCAGAGCATCACAGAGCTGGCAGGAACCTAGAGGTTGAACAGTTCTCATTCAATAATGAGAATCCTAAAGTCCAGGGGGCAGGACAATTTAATCCAGTTCAAAAATAGCCCTGACATGGCAAGCATCAGGATGGAAACTTGGACATCCTGCTCTACCCAGTGCCCTTTTGATCATATCTCCTTCATCTTTCTGTAGAAAGTAGAGCTGCTCCTCCAGATAAAATTGGCCACAGTGAGAAGACACAATAAAAATCTGAATAATTTGACTCAAGGGTGAAGGAGATGACTACTGAGAATAATAAACTATTTTTGACAGATTATTTTCAAAATCCAATCATAACAAAAACTAAGTTTAGAAGTGGTTAAGTATCGATGCTTCAGCGGCCACTTTAATTAGCACGTGTTGCTAATGTGTATTGCTAATATATAAACACAGTCTATAAATACATAAATGACATATTTTTTTAATATGTACCTATGTTTTTTATTGTAACCAAATACTGTTTTCTCTCCTAAATTCCAAAATATTTCTACAAGCTACAACCCACCTTTCCGATCTCGCAGACAGGCATTGATTCTGTGTACCCATACTAGGTATGAAGAAGTACCAGGATCCCTTTCTCCGAGCGTGCCCGGCAGAGGTACTCACTTCCCAGGCTGTGATCCAGCCCCACGCATGCGTACTTACAGCCGTCAGAGCTGTGTGGAGGACGGGTGTGTCACCCAAGCCTCAGCTTTCCAGACCGCAAGATACTCCTGTCTTCTCAGTGACCAGCTAATCTCTAACCTTAGGGATTCCATTCTAGCTGGGTGAAAAATAGCATGACAGCTGCAAACTAAAAGTAGAAGAGGGTAAAAACTCTCTTTCAGGGGGCCTTATCTTAGGGTCAAGTTTCTTGAGTTAAATTATAATAAGCTATGAAAGTTTCTCTTCAATTAATTTTCTATTTAGTAAATCAGAAAATGCTTTCTTTTTCTTAAACATACCAATGTCCCATAAAAAGTCACACTTATGCTACATCCTAGGTTTCCAAAACACTTTTAAACTGGCTCTTTGGGCACCCATTTACCTGCTTCTAAACCGTTTCACAAGATCTTTCTTCACCAGTAGATGATAGTGTATCCTAGAGCAGGATCCCTTTCTAATTTATCTTCTGTTCCTGGTAATAGTAATAGGAACAATAATTCTTTTTTGAATTTTTATTTTAATTCCAGTATAGTTAGCAGTGTTACATTAGTTTCAGGTATACAATATAGTGATTCAACACTTCCATTCAGCACCCAGGGCTCATCATGATAAGGGAGCTTAGTCCCCTTCACCTAGTTCACCCAAACCCCCACCCACTCCCCCTCTGGTAACCATCGGTTTGTTCTCTAGAGTTAAGAGTCTGTTTTTTGGTTTGACTCTTTTTTTCTCTGTTCATTGGTTTTGCTTCTTAAATTCCACCTTTGAGTGATATCGTACAATATTTGTGTTCACTGATGGACTTACTTCACTTCGCATTATAACACCCCCCATCCATCCATGTTGTTGCAATGGTAAGATTTTATTCTTTTTTATGAGTAATATTCCTGAGTGTGTGTGTGTGTGTGTGTGTGTGTACATACATCATATCTTTATCCATTCATCTATTGATGGACACTTCCATTCAGTAGGTTGCCTTTGGTTTTGATTGTTTCCTTATTTTTTATTTTGATATAGTCCTAAAAGTTTATTTTTCCTTTTATTTCCCTTACCTCAGGAGACATATCTAGAAAAATGTTGCTATGGCTGATGTCAGGGAAATTACTGCCTGTGCTTTATTCTAGGTTTTTATGGTTTCAGGTCTCACATTCAGACCTTTAATCCATTTTGAGTTTACTTTAGTGCATAGTGAAAGAAAATGGTCCAGTTTCATTCTTTTGTATATAGCTGTCCAGTTTTCACAACATTGTTTGTTAAAGAGGCTGTCTTTCTCTCATTGCGTATTCTTGCCCCCTTTGCTAAAGATTAATTGACCATGTAATTACAGGTTTATTCCTGGGCTCTCTATTTTGGTCTATTGATCTGTACATCTGTCTTGTGCCAGTGCCATACTGTTTTGATTATTATAGCTTTGAAGTATATCCTGATGTCTAGGAGTGCGATTCCTTCGGCTTTTCTTTTCTTAAGATGCATTTATTTATTTTAGAGAGAAAACCTGCATGAACCAAGGGGAGGGGTACAGGGAGAGGGAGACAGATAGAGAGAAGCATGGAGTCTGAGGTGGGCTACTGAGATCACGACCTGAGCCAAAATCAAGAGTCAGATGTTCAACTGACTGAACAACACAGGTGCCCCTCCAGCTTTGTTCTTCTTTCAAAATTGCTTTAGCTTCTGAGGGTCTTTTGTGGTTCTGTCACATGTTAACATTTTTGTTCTAGTTCTGTGGAGAAGGTTGTTGGTGATTTGATAGGGATTGCATTCAATCTGTAAATTCTTTGGGTAGTATGGACATTTTAACAATATTGATTCTTCCAATCCATGAGCGTGGGATATCTTCCCATTTATCTGTGTTATCTTCAGTTTCTTTCATTAATGTTTTGTATTTCTCAGAGTACAGTTCTTTCATCTCCTTGGTTAAGTTTACTCTTAGGTATTTTATTACTTTGGGTAGAATTGGAAGTGGGATTGTTTTCTTCATTTCTCTTTCTGCTGCTTCATCATCGTTGTATAGAAATGCAATGGATTTTTGTGTTTTGATTTTGTATCCTTCAACCTTAATGAATAATTTATCAGTCCTAGTAGTCTTTTGGTGGAGTCTTGAGAGTTTTCTACATATAATATCAGCGGCAAATAGTGAAAATTTTACTTTCTCCTTACCAATCTGGATGCATTCTATTACTTTTTGTTGTCTGATAGCTGTGGCTAGGATTTTCAGAACTATGATGAATAAAAGTGCTCAGAATGTACATCTTGGTCTTGTTCTTGGCCTTAGGGGAAAAGCTCTCAGTTTTTCCCTTTGGGGTATGATGCTCACTGTGGATTTTTCATAAATGACCTTTATTATGTTGAGGTATGTTCCCTTTAAGCCTACTTTGTTGAGGGCTTTTATCATGAGTGGATGTTGCACTTTGCCAAATGCTTTTTCTGCATTTATTGAGACGATCATATGGCTCCTGTTGTTTTTCTTATTGATGTCATGTATCATAATGATTGATTTGCAAATATTTAACCACCCTTGTATCCACTGAAATGAATATCACTTGACCATAGTGAATGATTTTTTAATGTATTGATAGATTTGGTTTGCTAATATTTTGTTGAGGATTTTTGCATCTCTGTTCATCAGAGATATTGGCCTATAGTTCTCTTTTTATGATCCTTATCAGTAAACTTTATCCAGTATTGTTCAGGGCAATGTTGGCTTCACAGAATGAGTTTGGAAGCTTTCCCTCCTCTTCTCTTTTTTTGAAATAGTTTGGGTAGAATAGGTATTAACTTCTTTAAATGTTTGATAGAATTCACCTGTGAAGCTGTCTGGTCCTGGACTTTTGTTTGTTGGGACTTTTTTGATTCATTTTCATTGCTGGTAATTGGTGTGCTCAAATTTTCTATTTCTTCCTGACTCAGTTTTGAAGTTTATATACTTCTAGGAATTTATCCATTTCTTGTAGGTTGTCTAATTTGTTGACATACACTTTTTCATAATTTTCTCTTATAATCCTTTATATTTCTGTAGTATGAGTTATTCTCTTTCATTTATGATTTTGTTCATTTGAGTACACTCTGTGTCTGGCTCTTTTAGGTATAAGGTTTGGTTTTTGGGGGGTTTTGTTTTGTTTTGTTATTTGTTTTATTTTTGAAATTTTTCTTGTTTCCTGAAGTAGGCATTTATTGCTCTAAACTCCCCTCCTAGACCAGATTTTGCTTCATCCCAAAGATTTTGGACCATTGTGTCTTCATTTTCATTTGTCTTCATGTATGCTTTGATTTTATCTTTGATTTCTTGGTTGATTCATTAATTGTCTTATACCATATTATTTAACCTCCATGTATTTTTGTTCTTTCCAGATCTTTTTCTTGTGAATAATTACTAATTATTGTGAATATGAATAATTTTCTCCTGAATAATTCTTAATATGAGTACAATACCTTACCATTTTCAAAGAATGTTCTTATACCCCAATTTCACTGTATTTTCACAAGTTGGAAAAGTATATATGTATTAGAAATTTGGGTCTGAAGACCCAAATTTGATATCTTAGTGGATTCATTTGATATCTTAAAACAAATAAGCTGTGACTCTGGATCTAGAACATAAAATCTTTATTCATACCAAGGTTAAAAAATAATATAATAATAAGATTTTGAAAGTCCATGAAAGCTAGTGATTACAGACTCATTGGAGATATTCAGGAGTATAGTTTCTGTGGTATAGTGAGTAATAAAGTGGTTTTGAAGTTTGTAGTATGTCTTCACAGTAAAGATATGGAAGAAGAAAGTTAATTTAAGAATTTTGATAGTAAAATGGAGAAAGGTGAAAGATCGGTTTGGTGGAGTGGCAGGTCAAGAGAACGTTTTTAAGTCATGAATCAGTGAGCATATCTGCATGTGTAGTAAGAGGAAGGAGCAAAAACACAGGTTAGAATAGTCATGTAGGCCCAGTATAAGGAGATTCTTCCTGAAGAGGTGTTGAGAGTGGGGTGCCTAGGTGGCTCAGTGGGTTAAGCCTCTGCCTTCGGCTGGGGTCATGATCCCAGGGTCCTGGGACGAGTCCTGCATTCGGCTCTCTGCTCAGCGGGGAGCCTGCTTCCTCTCTCTCTCTCTCTGCCTGCCTCTCTGCCTACTTGTGATCTCTCTCTGTCAAATAAATAAATAATCTTAAATAAAAGTGTTGAGAGAGAAGAGCAAAAGACAGGACAAAAAGGGTATAAAAAGAAGGAATTTTATCCTACTAGCTCTCTTTAAATTGCATTTTTGAAAACACCTTGAAGTCACATATTTCAAACTGAAAAGTGCATGCAGGTGTTCTGCAGACGTATCTTCTCTTCATTCAACAACTGTGGATTAAGTACCTGCTTACAGTAGGCACTGTTTGCCCTTGACCTTAACTCCTGGCAGTGGCGCTCTGAAGTACTTATTTTGATCCCTACTTTTCTGGTTGGGAAACTGAGTCTAATACATACGTGATTTCCCGCTAAACCCGGGCAAAGGCAGCTGGCTCACAGATCTCTCCAGCACATTAGCCTGTCCTTCAGACGATGTACCACCCGCTGGGCCGGCAAGACACGTAAAGTGGGCAATTACCAGATACACTGGGGGCTGCGAGGCCTCCGTCCACCTGGGGACCATCGGAGAAGGTCCGATAAAATATAACAGTTTAAAGTATTTCTTTGCAATATTTAAGAAGCTGTTTCAGATCTTCAGCACAGTTTCTATTTTGAATGGCACTTGCTTTTGTGAAATTCTCCCAATGCCTCAGAGAAAGGTACTGTGGGATGGAAACTGGTTTTAGACTCTCTGCCCTCTCGTGCAGTTCTTTCTAGAGCCACCGTGTGGTATCGTTGTGCAATTCAAAGAGTGAACCAGCGACCCCACTGTCCTCTGACCAGTTCTCAACTAAGTATCTTTTCTGCATCTTACCTGTTGATTCTCTTCTAGATGCTTATATCTTTCCCCTGATGTAGGGCTTTATAAATGTCTGTGTTTTTAAAAAAGAAAAAAAAAAAAAAAAGGGCGGGTCACCTGGGTGGCTCAGTGGGTTGAGCCTCTGCCTTCAGCTCAGGTCATGATCTCAGGGTCCTGGGATCGAGCCCCGCATCGGGGGCTGAGCAAAGAGCCTGCTTCCCCCTCCCTCTCTGCCTACTTGTGATCTCTCTCTCTCTGTCAAATAAATAAATAAAATCTTTTAAAAAAAAGAAGTCTGTGTTGTCAGATTTCTCTGGAGGGTGAGGAAACCAGCTGGCCAAATATGTGTGTTCAGAAAAAATCAGTAGGGCACATGTACCCATGTCACTGCTTCAAAGAAGAGCCATCCTGTGTTTGCTGGCCGGCCACTTTCATTGCGGTGCCACACGGGAGAGCAGCGCTTGGCCTGCTCCATCAGAGCGACCCCACGGCCAGCACGTGGATAGCCCCACTCGGATGCACCGGCTTAAGCTGGTTCTTTGATGCTCTGCAGCTTTTCCATCATGAAAGCCACATAAAAGCACATGAAAAATTAAGTCTCATGTTTAAAAAACCCCTAAGGGAAAGCTATGGCTGGGGGAGGACAGTGCAGACGGCTGGAATCTGGAAGGAGCGCGCGGCACTGAGCTTTGGAATCTGCATCAGAAGTCCTGGAATCTCTTCGGAAACCTATGGCAAAGGTTGAGTCTCTAACTTCCCATCTGTGCTTAAAAGATGATCCTCTTTTCTTTCTTTCTTTTTTTTTTTTTTAATATACTATTGATTTTTTTAATTAACCTACAAAGTATTATTGGTTTCAGGGTGCAGGTCTGTGAATCATCAGTCTCACACACTTCACAGCACTCACCATAGCACATGCCCTCCCCAATGTCCATCACCCAGACAGCCCATCCCTCCCCCCAGACCCCCAGCAGCCCTCAGTCTGTGTCCAGAGATTAAGGGTATCCTGTTTTCTACCCTCACAATCACCATTCAGCTCTTACTGACTACATTATTCTGGTGTTACGTTTGGACACCCTAGAGCACAATGGCTCAGACACCATCTCGGATTGTTTCAGAAGAGAACCAACACCCCAGGTCACATGGAAAGGTGTACCTCAGGCAGATAACAACACAGCCCTACTGCTTTTGTATTCCTGAAGACTTTTCAAAGTGTTTTTCCTCAGGCATGACTCGTTCATTCTCCCAGCAGCTCTGGAACAGGCATCGAAGGTCAGTGATTTTCTTCCAGTCACCAGTGGCACAGGCAAGTGGGAGCTGGGGCTACTGGTTCTCCGTGTGCCGTGTTTCCACTTGATCCCAGCGAGCCCTGCCGGGCAGCAGACGCTAACAAACAAGCATGCTCAGTGAATGGAGTTTTGGATTAAAGGCAAGGAAAAGGCATAACAAGAGGCGGGCAGTTGGGGAAACAGAGGACTTCCATGAAGTGCGGGAAACTTCAATAACCTAAATGTAGTATATGCTTTCAACTCCCTTTTGGCAGAATTCTCATCAAATAGCTTGGTAGGCAGCAGGAAAGTGGATTCCATGGCTTAAAAAAAAAATCTCATCAGCTAATGTTTGTCATGATGTCTTTCATTTGAAAATGTGTTTTGCACATGTGGGTGCCTAATAAATGCTACTTGCTAATGACAATGAGGACTGATGGGCTGGAATCACCTTTGGCACTGAACTTGTCAGCTTTCGCAAGGGCAGCGTGTGCTGAGGAAGGCTGCATCCCATTAGCAGCCGGCTGAGCACTTGAGTCTGCAGTGGTAACTTGGAGAACACAGTGTGGTGGGGGTACAAGGCCGTGCACACGCGATGCCAGTCATTCCGATGAAAACTGGAAAATCCGGTCAATCATCTGAGGACGCATCCACGTGGCACCGAACGTTGGATGACTGAGTGTTTCCAGTTTTCAGCAGGTTGGTGCGTAGACTCACACAGACTCGTAGAGACTGGTGATGCCGCAAGATAAATAAACTCTCGGGTAACATGGCACACTTGGGCTCACAGGAGTGTCTCGTTCGGGTAACATGGCACACTTCGGCTCACAGGAGTGTCGCGTTCATTCATTCCCTCAGTAAATACCTTTCTGAGAGGGAAAACTATGTGTCACCAGTCACTGTTTTTGTACAAGGGACCAAACATATACAAGGCACTTCCAGCCCAACCGGGGAAGACAGTAATTATAACGCGAGGTAATAAAATCTGTCCCAGAGACATAAACGAAATGCCAAGGGGAGGCAAAGCGGAAATGCACTACCTCTGCCTGAGCGTTCGCGACGCTTCGGAGATGAGACGCGTTTGAACAAGGTCTTATCGTACCTCAGCAGAGCAGACATAGGTGCTCCAGGTGAAAAAAAAAAGGCAGAGTGACATACGTAAAGACAAAAGAGATACTTAAAAAAATGCTTTTCAGGGAAAATGACCCCTCAGGAGGGGGCGTAGAACATGAGGTACTTTGGCTGTACCTTCTTGAGGTCCTGTGCATCCGAGGACCAGGCTGCAGTCCGCCTCCGGCTGTACACCTTCCACAAACCAAGGAGCGTGGGCAAGAGGACACGCTCCCCCAGAGCCCACGCTCACCCCCTGCCCGCCACCCTATGTTTGTCTTTCACAGACCACAGTCTGCTTTCTTAGGATCCCAAATCCCCTGTCCAAATGACCCCCCAACCTAGTGGAGAGCTTGCAAGGTCCTCTCTTCAAAATCTACCCTTCCAAAGGCAAAGCATGCCATTGCAGCAAGCACCCCCACACGGAGATGAGGCCGGAGGCAGCTACTGGGGAGCGTGTGGACAAGCGTGGATGCGGACTCGAGTCCCCACCGCACGGCTGAGGTCACGGGCACTGCGGCGGGGCCGGATGCAGTAACAGAAGGGGCGCGGGCTGCCGCTGGGGCTGGGAGCCAGCTGTCCCCACCCCACCCCACTTCAGAGTGGGACTCCCAAAGGTCCCGGAAATGTAGTTTGGAAGCCAGCCGGCAGATCTTATGAAGGTCGGATACCAGTGTCGTGCATTATTTCACAGACCGTTACCTTGCCTGGTAACTTTTGAACATCTAAATGCACGTGGTGTGAGCCTCCACGGATGCCCTTGACCTGGGCTTTATAAACTTTAGAGACAAGTCTGTATTTGGGGAAACTGGTCAGAGAAGCAGCAGAAAGAAAGGCTGAGTCTAGACTCTGAAGGGTTTTATATGAGAGGGTCGACACAGACATTTCTAAAAATAGATTTGTGTGACGTCGAATGGCTCAGACCTTTCCCTTTCACACCTTCTCCACGATGACCTCCTCAGAGATGGCTTTCTTTTCCAAAATACCATTGTAATTATCCACAACATGGAGTTTAGCTCTTAATCATAGATTATCAAATTGTTTGCTGAATTTCATCTTGACCCCCTACCTGACTATAAGCTCTAATGCAAGATAATAAATATCTAGCATCTTTTAAAGTTATTTTTCTTTTTGTTTTATTATGTTATGTTAGCCACCGTGCAGTACATCATTCATTTCGGATGTAGCGTTCCGTGGTTTGTTTTTTCGGTATGACACCCGCACTCCGCACAACACGTGCCCTCCTTGGTCCCCCCCGCCCCCCGCCCCCCGCCCCCCAACCCCCACCCCCCGCCCCTCCCTTCCAAAACCCCCATTTGCAGCATTTCACTTTGGTCACCCATGGGTGTCTTGCATAGTTTTAGGTGGTGGTTTTTCTAGTAACTACTTAGTGATTCATTGCAAAAAATTGTTGATGAAAAGCGAATTTCAGGGTCACAGCTGAGCCATGCTCTGAGCCAACCCTTTCCTATTCCTTTGTCCCTTTGGAACCGGCTCTATGATTTGCAGTACCTGGTGCAAAACAAAAATGTGAGGCTTCTTGTTTAAAAATTAAGAATTCCAAGAAGGTGAGAGCAGAGCATTAAGCCAAGTGTGGTCCCTTCTGAGCATGGCCTGTGTGTCAGCCCAGAGGGGTACCCTTCACCCGCTGAAGATAGGTGCTTTCCTCCAGGTTTTGTTCGTAAACTGGGCGAAGTCGTCTTTATGACTCTTTCCCAAAGTATGGCTCAGTGGCAGACAAGCTGATTTTATTTTATTTTATTTCTAAAGATTTTATTTATTTATTTGACAGAGATCACAAGTAGGCAGAGAGGCAGGCAGAGAGAGAGAGGAGGAAGCAGGCTCCCCGCGAAGCCGAGAGCCCGATGCGAGGCTCGATCCCAGGACCCTGAGATCATGACCTGAGCCGAAGGCAGAGGCTTAACCACTGAGCTACCCAGGCGCCCCAGACAAGCTGATTTGAGACGGTGCGCAGATGGACACTGTAGTGTGGTGGTCATGTACCCGCGTGTTATGATGCATGTAATAGTTATGTAAGTACGCTTTAGGGAAATACAATTTGCACATCAATCAATAACTTCATGTTTATTATTGTTTGGGACAAGGCTAAGTTAAAAAATGGATCGAATTAAGGAAAAATATTAAGTAAATAAGAGTAGGGATGGTATGCAGATGTTGTAGAAAGCATAAAATGGTGTTCACGTGACAGAAGTTTGGAAGCAGTGGAAACGCTGGAGGGTTACGTCATCCTTACGCCCCTACTATTTGGGTAGCATCCTTGGGCCACATCTGACCTTTGATTTTCTGTTTTGGCTGATCCCTTTTTTGTGCTTTCCTGCTCATCTGGTACAAGATTTTCCAGTAGTAAGAAGGAAAGTCTGCCGAACCTGGAGCCTTGGTGGAGGCCGTCTCCAGGAATCACCAGGACCTCACAGTCCGTCAGCAGCCGCTCACCACACCCTCTCCTGACCCTATTTTGCAGAGGGATAAGACGCCTTGCGAGGGCCAGAGAACTTGGAGCTAGACACAAAGCTGCTTCTACCAATTTCCAGTCAGCTTTCCACACATTTTTGCCCTTCCCAGGTTTATGCATGTACATGCAGAATTTTAGCAAAGATCACTAGGGACAATTGCCCAAATTTACACCCTTTATTTATTTGAAGTTCTTTTAAAAGCGCAGAATGGAATTCCTAATCTTATATGATCTTATCGACATTCCAGTAAAGTATTGGTTTGTCTCTATTGCCCAGTGGCCTGCCTGGGACTGCCTGCAGGGCAGGTTTCTGCGGGGAGGCTTGCACCCAACTTTTCCCGTTCCCAAATTCATAATATTTCCACCATTCTTTGCTAGAGTGTTGAACACCGGAGCTCCAGGATTCCATTCTAGATGTGATTTCTTCCTAAATTTATCCACGGCCAGTGGTCTGCCTTCCCAACAGGTATTAATCTTAGGGATTTGGGATCAAGAAATCGGAATTCCGGGGAATTCTGATAGTCGTAAGTTATTCTTAAAATCCTTCCAACATTCTCCACACTCTTTACTCATCGTGGATCTCTAAAAAGTGTTCGTTTAATAAATGTATTCATTATTGATTATTAATTTATCAATATTTATTGTTAATAAATAAGAGATACTAAGTTTGGTGGTACCAGGAAGAACCACAGTCTATAGCAAATAGTCAAACAGTAGGAAACACCAGAAAACACTGTTGGGAATTATTTAAGTAATGTGACATTTAGCTCTTCTCACAAGGACAGCAGCAGTACACAGAATCGTATGTCAGAATTATCAACGGAAGGACCTATTTCAGCTCCCGGCTTGTTGTTTCTTCCAGAAGCACTATTTGTAGAATTTGCATAAAATATTCCATATGATTAAACCTTCTGTATTTGCACTGTTCCCAGGAGTGAGTCTCTGTCGGCAGCACAGGGGGCCACACACACACTGGTCGCGTGCAGGGGACACAAACAAGGCTGATGGGACGGGGATCCCTCCTGCGCGCCCCCGTCCCGGCACAGAGGATGTTGGCTTTACACCGCCTCCCCCCACAGGTGCCCATTTCCTGAGATTTCTTTGACTCAGCAACTTCTCTGCGTGGCTTACTAAGTTTAATTCTCTCAGGAGATGATACTTTTCTTTCCATTTTCCCGACTGCTTGGCCGATTTTCTTTGGGATGCATTTAGAAAAGACTGTAAAGGTAAGCAATACACTGGGAGAACTTTCGGTGGAAATTTTAGTGGCGCTCTACCTGCGACGGGCAGGGATCCAGGGTCACAAGCGTCCGGGTGGAGCTCTTAGTCCACTTATTTGTGTTCCGAGAAAGAGAAGGGCAACAATTAAGCAAGGTCTCTAAAAGCACTTCCTGTTTTTAAATAAGGAACCCGTTAAGCCTCATATTAGATAATGAGGGGTCTACACGGACTTAAAATCCACTGTCTTCCCAGGAAGAGCTATTATTTAGGAGTTAATTGCTGGTTGCTCGTTCGGTCTTTCTGGGGCCGCCAGATTATTGCTGAGTGGGGGCCTCATAAACAAGACGCTTCCTAGCCTGTCCTCTCCAGACCAAATGGACATGTGTTTCCCATTTCAACATTTCATTGCCCCAACTGAAAACACATCAGCTGTGTCTTTGGGATCTGAAGGGGAGAAGGTTGGGATTTATTCCTGGACAAGCCTGAGGAAAACATTACCCTAATGGGTGAAATATGTTTGTACTAAAGGCTTCTTAGAAGTGTTGAACGGGTCTTTCCCAACTTGATCTCCTTTTCCTTGAAAAGAGAGAAGCTGCCGTGAAGTCCGTCGGGATTATCCTAGAGCTTTGTCCTTAAAGGAGGAGTAATGGGTAAAACTTGCCCTGGTTTAGGTCAGACTCAGGAGTACTGACTGTCTTTAGAGACAGTTCACACACCTGTGACAATGCGGTCTCGAAGTCAAATTCTCTCTTGGCCACACACAGCAATAGAAACCCACTTCCTGTTTTCTAAAGCCAAATTCCTCCTTTGGTTCAGTCTTTCCCAAGAAGGCTCTCCCTGATTTCTCAATACCCAATGTGGTCAGCCAGAAAATTGGTTCTGGAAAAAATATTTGACTTTCTGTGTAGAAAATAATGGTCTTCTTAAGACTGCAAGCCCACTGTGGAGGAATTTTGGCTTATTTTATGTTTTGCACCCTGATGGAGCACAGGAAATCAGAAAATAGATTATTTTCCTTGGAAAACCTGGAGCATGTTTGCTTTAGCAATTGGACAATTTTTAGAGTTCAAATTGGCCAGCACGATGTGGGGCCACTCTCAAAATGGTGTGTCAGGGTCTAAAGCATCATTAGGGAAATTCATCAACACTGATGGCTTTGTCCTGAAATCCATGTGATAGAACTGCCCAGTCAGCAAAATATGTTGGTTTCTTTTTCTTTTCTGAGTTGCATTTTGCCATAAAAGGCTTGGAAACTCAAAGAAACTTGAGAGCTGGCATGTCCCCCTGGTGTACCCAGCTAGCTACCAGAAGCTGGCACCTTGCTTATTTTGGGGCCGTGCCACTCGGGCAGGGAAAATACATCAGAGTCATGTAAAAACGACATTTAAAAATTATCCTCATGTAGCTATCTGACTCAAACTTAGAACGAAATGTAGAAATCACTTACAACAATAAACATCACTTAGATTGGTGAGGCTCCATCTGGAGACAGGATAAGAGAACATTTCCTGTTTTGGGCTTGCTCCTAGAACCAACTGTCTCTTAGCAGAGAAAATTTCAGCAGAATCAGTAAGAATCAGTCGGTGGTTCTCCTGGCTTTTCTGGACCTATACTTCTGGAATACCTCTGATGTCTATGACTTTCATACATGGTCCATGATATTTCCCCATCATATTTCTTTGGTTAATGATATTGTTTAATCAATGTAATCAATTTCTGATAAAAAAGTAGTCTATATAATGAGTTCTGTGCTATTTAAAAATTATATTATAAATATTCATAAAGATCAAGCTTGGTAGCTGTCTTGTTCTATAAGCTTTCTAGTTTTTAATCTTCTTTATCATTTACCGAGAGAAGTACGTTAAAATTTCCAATTGTGATTGTAGATTTTTACATTCTTTTTATAGTTCTGTCATTTTATATACTATAAATTTTAAGGCTACATCATTACATGTTGCTAAGTGTTGTCTAAAATTGTGATGGCTTCATGTTGAATTGTTCTTTTTATCATTATGTGATAGCCCTTCTTATCCCGAATGGTGCTCTTTGCCTTAACATCTATGTTATCTCTTATTAATATGGAAAAGCCGAGTTTCTTTGGTCAAATACTCATCTGAGTTCTGTTCTCTTCAAAATATCCTTGTGTTTTATGCATCTCCTGTCAACAGCGTGTATTTGCAGGAAATGCGATCCCATCTGACCACTGGCCATTCATTTGATGCTGGGGTGAGATGGGAAAGAGGCCCATTGTCTCCTGAGAGGGTAGGGCCTGAGGTATGTTCCCGGTGACAGAGACAGCAGGTCATATGGGAAACAGCCCAGACTTCAGTGTTTTGAGTCTTGGAGAGGGACATTCCACAATCATTTCTCGGCCTCTGTGGTGACTGCCTTTTCCCTTGCTGACTCAAAAACAGTAAATTCCAAACAGACTCTTTGAAACTCGCTTGGAGTCAGGAAGGGAGAGGCTGGGAATCAGGAGAGATAGGGAGTGCCATCCAGGCTGAGGGGAGTCTCTAGCAGGTCCGCAAACACCTCCTCCCTGAGGAGAAGGAGCATGGCCCAGTCAGGAGACAGTGAGGAGAAGGAACTGAAGCAAAACGCAGTCTTCCCTCAAAAACGAGCTCTGTGCCCTGCTGCTCTGTGTCTGAGCTCTTTGTGTAACCGAAGAGGAAAGAGGAAGTCATCCCAACTCCTCAGTCATTGTTCAGTCAGATTTCCACTGGGGTGGGAGAAAGGGCTTCTGAACTTTTGAGTGCCATTTTTGTATTCAAGGCAAACACAAAAACAAACAAACATTTCCAAAGAACCAAAACAAAAAACCACACACCAAAAAGAAAGTCAATTTTTATTTAAATTTCAGTTAACACACAATGCAACATTCATTTCAGGCGTACATAGTGACTCACCACTTCCGTGCGTCCCCGGTGCTCATCGCGGCAAGTGCACGCACAGGCCCTGCCGACCACCCGACACAACCCCCACTGCCCTTCCTTCTGCTGACCCCCGGTTCGCCCTTTACAATCAGAGTCCGTCTCGGGGTCCGCCTCTCTCTCTCCTTTTTTGTCCTTTGTGCGTTTGCTTCGTTTCTTAAATTCCAATATTGGTGAAATCATGTAGTATTTGTCTCTCTCTGATGGATTTATTTTGCTTAACATGATACTCTCTAGTTCTCTTTATGTCATTGCAAATGTCAAGATTTCATTCTTTTTTATGGCTGGGTAACATTCCATTATATATATATATATATACACACACACACAATGGAATAGGAAATTACATATGTATATGTGTGTGTGTGTGTGTGTGTGTGTGTGTGTACACATACATATATATAAATACCACATCTTCTTCATCCATTCATCAATTGATGGACACTTGGGCTGTTTCCATAATTTGGCTGTTGCAGAGAATGTTGCTATAACCATCAGGGTACATGTATCCCTTTGAATTAGTACTTTTGTATTTGACTAAATACCCAGCGGCACAAATGCTGGGTCGTAGGTAGCTCTTTTTTTAACTTTCCGTGGAACCTCCACACTTTTTTTTTCCCCAGTGGCTGCACCAGTTTGCATTCCCGTCAACAACGTGAGAGGATTTCCCTTTCTCCACATCCCTGCCAAAATTTGTTTCCTTGTGTTGATTTCAGCCGTTCCGAAAGGTGTGGGCTGATCGGTGATGTTGAGCATCCTTTCATGTGTCTTTTGGTCATCTGTATGTCTTTGGAGAAATACCTATTCATGTCTTCTGCCCATTTTTTAATTGGATTATTGTTTCTTGGGTGTTGAGTTGTGTCCTTTTTAAAAAATATTTTGGATACTGGGGCGCCCGGGTGGCTCAGTGGGTTAAGCCGCTGCCTTCGGCTCAGGTCATGAACTCAGGGTCCTGGGATCGAGCCCCGCATCGGGCTCTCTGCTCAGCGGGGAGCCTGCTTCCCTCTCTCTCTCTCTGCCTGCCTCTCCATCTACTTGTGATTTCTGTCAAATAAATACATAAAAAATCTTTAAAAAAATATTTTGGATACTAGCCCTTTATCAGACACGTCATTTGCAAAAATTTTCTCCCATTCTGTAGGTTGTCTTTCAGCTTTATTGATTGTTCCCTTTGTTGTGTAGAAGTTTTTATTTTGATGAAGTCCCAACAGTTTATTTTTGCTTTTGTTTCTCTTGCCTCAGGAGACATATCTAGAAAGAAGTTGCTACATTATTGCCTGTCAAGACCCCTCAATTTTTTTTAAAGGATTTTCTGTCTTTATTTAGTTGACAGAGAGAGCGAGCTCCTACACAAGCAGGGGGAGCGGCAGGCAGAAGGAGGGGGAGTAGCAGACTCCCCGCTGAGCAGAGAGCCCAATGCAGGGCTCAATCCCAGGACCCCGAGATCACAACCTGAGTCCAAGCAGCAGCTTAACCGACTGAGCCACCCAGGCACCCCAAGATACCTCAACTGTAAGAGTATCTAGGCAAAGGGAAAACCATCTTGTGTATACTTCTGGGAAGAGCAGGGCAGTCATATTCGAAACTACATGTTCCTTCTTTTCCTTTCTGCATTTTCCCTCCTCCGTTTCTCGCTGCCACACTTTACTCATCCTTGAATTTCTTCTGCTTTGGTGCCACACAGAGAGCCTGGGCCACTGATGACATCCCAGGGCTCCCTTCCCCGTACCTGAGCTGTCCCTTGATCGTACAGAAAGACAAGGAAATCCACAACGTGATTCAAGTAGGCTGTCAGTGCTTTGTGCATCTGCTCTCTTGAACCCCTCCCCAATCTGTGAGGCAGATCATCACTTTACAAAGAAGAAAAATACACATAGGACAGGAGCAACTTCCCGAGATTACATGGCCGGAAACACAGCCTGTGCTTGTGTCACTGCATCATGTTACCCCTTTCAGTTCCCCTCTGCGGAGATCGGGTCCATGTGCTGTTCTGCAGCGGGACTCTCAGATCCCCCCTTCACACACACACACACACACTTCTCTTCTTCCGTCTTTTCCTCCATTCCGTGTCTTAAAACTATGTCCTGTTCTTTCAGGATCATGCAGGAATGATAAAAAAATGGCTAATGATAACTTCAGGGCATGGGCCACCTCATACAGCCCAGACCATGGGAGACTCCTGGAAACCCATACTCTGAAGGTACAAATTAGGGCCAGTAGTAAACCGAGGGAGATATTTTTGGTAGAAATCTTTCAGAGACATCAACGCTTCTATCCCTCGAAGCTCAATTAGGTGAGTTAAGTTATATGCGGGATGGTTTTTTTTAGTCCTCTAAGAAAATGTACTGTGACCACTTTCCTCTCGACTACGCTACAACAAAATCTGGGATTATACAAACACACCCACCTCAATCTCGCATCTCCGCCTGCGGAGGCGGTAAGATACACATACGCGTTCTTTTCTTTCCACATTTAACAAGTTTTGAAATATAATATTCACAGAAAAGTAGAGAGATCAATATCATGATCTCTCTAGCAGTGCCCGGAGCTAGAGATGGGGACATGCTGTACCTACCACACAGCTTTTGTCAAACTTTAATACTTGTCCTCTTTGTTCCTCATATTTTTTTAAAGAAATAAGATATTTCAGATATGTTTGGAGCACCCAGGGTGCCCTTTCCAATCCAGTCCCTTGTCTCCTTACTCAGAAGTTGCTTTTTCTGAATTATTCTGAAATTACTTTTCATTCCTATGCATCTTTTTATATTTTTACCAAATACATTCATGTTCACAAACAATATATATTTTAGACTGCTTTTAAACTTCATAAAGTAGTGTCACACAGTCTTCTGTAACTTACTTTTTCCCCTCAAAGCTACGTTTCTGAGAGCTATGCAAGTGGACATGTGTAGCCATGGTTCACTCATTCATTTTTTATTTCTGAATGGTTTTCCATTATATGAATATATCACAGCTTATTTATTCTCCCATTGATGGACATTTCGTTTATTTCCAAAATTCTGTTTTTACAAACCATTCTGCAGTGCACATTTTTGTTCCTGTCTTCCCATGCTCATGTGTGGGTTTCTCTAGCTGTCCGGTTTTGCTGGCCTTAGTTTACCTATTCTTAACTGAGTGACACTAAGCAAATAAATATATGACTCTAAGAAACAGTTTTCAGATGCCTTCAATCTGTAGAAGACCTGGCTATCTGCCTTTCAGGAATGCTGCTGTTTTACAACTAGAATAACATTTTGGAAGTTATTTTCCAGGAAGCCCACAGTGTTAGGCATTAATTTTCTGAAATGTTTTTTGGTGTATTAATTTACTCTTACATTTAATTACTTTATTAGGAGTAATCCAAAAGGCACAAGATCCATTATATGGATAACTATATAACGTCCAGTGTGGGAGAATTAGAATATGTGGTCAGGGAGAGCTATGAGGCTATGAGGTACAAGAAACATCTTGAAATGCAGGTAGTATAGAAAAAAGGAAGGGCAGGCAGGGGGTCGGGAGGGAGAGGAGGGAACCAGTAGGGAGGGAGGAGAAGAGGAGAGAGGCCTGCCAGTTCGGTGAGGCCAGGTTGCAGTTAGAAATAGGCCCTGTTGTATAGTGGTTCAACATAGCAGAACTTCGTTTCTCTGTCATCTAACACTCCAAGATGCTTCCTGGCCAGCAAGGGTTGTACCTTTGCTTCCCACAGTCACTTTTCAGGGTCCAAGGCTCACTGCTGCTGCTTTACCATTTTTAAAATACAGCCTCCAAAGTTGAAATGGCCTGGCGACTGAGCACTGCAGCAGTGCCCGGAGCTAGAGATGGGGACAAGAGGAATCGTGTCGGTGCCCAAGCAGTACCTGAAACAGGCAGGTGCCCTGCTTTGGGTGCCCAGTACCTCTCAACCCACGGGACACAATGTCTGGGTCATGGGTGTCCACGAAACAAATCAGGACGATAGAGTCCTCCCCCAGGATTTTCGTAACAGGAGCTTGTTTCTCTGATCTTTCTTCCCAAGTGAAATGGATAGAGGCTGCGTCTGGCGGTAGCTGCTTTCCCTGCTACGTGGAGAAAACTCGCGCGCAGAGGTGAGAGGCAGACAGAGTTCTGGGGGTGTCAGTTCTCAGTTCTGTTGCCCGGGGTTTTCAGAGCCTCCCCAGTTCCTAGAGCTCCTCCGTTCTTCTGTGACTCACCCTCCATCCACGTAACAAATCAATCCCCTGACTAAACCATCACCGCCTAATTTGAGTTGGGTTTCTGCCACTTGCAACTGAAATGTAGCCGACCATGTAGAAACTGATGGGTAAAAGCGGAGCATTGTTACAGGCTCTGAAATCGAGAACCAGGAGACCTGAGGTACTCGGTAGACCAGGGAGGATCTTTACCCAATGCCGGGCCTCCGAGCCTCCCAAGGGTCAGATAGTAGCAAACTCTGTAAGACCTCCCTCTTTTCTAGCAGAGCCAGAAGGTTTGAGACACAGTGGGAATTACAGGGGCTTAGAAGGAGCTGGAGAAATGACTGGAAGTCTTCGTTCTCGGCCCCTTCCCAAACCGCCCTGCTGTCCCATCCCCCCACAAGCCCGATGCAATGCGTCAGGACCCGTCGACGACTGGAAAGCCCTTTATACCGCCAGGATGCTGAGTAGAGGAGGCAAGTTAACTTTTTTCAAAACTCTTCTCAGCCTGTCCCATGAGAGAAGTAAACTGAGGCCTCAGTAAGCAGAGCTCTGAGTCCTGTTCAGAGAGGAAAAACAAAAAAATAGTGAGGCTGAGATGGATCTACATTCAAGAATTACATCTCAGCAAGATTTCTGGCATTGGTTTCTGTTTAATGGGATATCCAGAAAGTGAACCAAAAGCTAACCGGGCCAGATCTTAAAAGAGGTGTGTGGTGCTCCTGCACCGGGCGCTGTCCGGGCAAGAGTACAAATGAAAGTCCAGGTTTATCTCCAGACATTTGTTATCAATCAAGCTAACAAACTATTTAACAAATTATGTCCGACACTCTTCTCTTAATGAACATACTTCCATATTGACCTGGAAACTCAGGCTGACATGTAGGATTCTCGAACTATTTGGAATTCCTTCCCAGAAATGCCCTGCGGGGATGGTCAGATCCTAGAACCCCAACCTGTGTCCCGCTCACCTCCCTTTCCACGTCAGCCCGTCCTGCACCCAAAGTAGACTTCCACCCACAAGGGTGGCAATGGCATTGTGCTCACCGAGCTCCGGCTACACACTCTGACCCCCCCGCAAACAGCAGTCACAGGAAGAGAGGCCCATGGGGCCCTGAAAGTGGGCTCCAGACTACCTGGACAGGGAGCCTCAATCAGAAATGCCTGAAGCGTGGTCTACGGTGAGGACAGCGGGTTCCAGGTCCGCACATCTGGCTGGCACTGCAGACTCGTTGCCCAGAGGCCGGACACCGTCGGAAGAGCGCCAGTGGGCTCCGGGGCAGGGCGTACAGAGCTTGGCTTGTCTAGGGGTGCAGCCTCATTCCAGCCTCTGGGACCCCAGGAGCGGCTCGGCTCCAGCAGTCGTACTTTGGGTCCAGTGGGCTTTAAATACAGCCCTGCGATTTGAACCAGTTGCCACCTGCAGCTCAAAGAATCCTTATTCATAGACTTTCGATGCCAAAGGGTCTCGAGCAAGTAGTCTATGAGCCACGGCTTCCACTTCCATTTTTCAAGGAACTCATTCCTACCATGACTGGTCAAAATGTGTCTCCTTCGCCCAGCTCTGCAGTAAACATCCTCGAGAAAGTCATGCATCCAGGGGCCTTTCCTCCACCCCCAGTGAAGCTGGTCTGCTCCCCAGCATCTGACCATGCCCAGCACTCTCTTCTCTTCGGAGACTCCTTTTCCTTAACTCTGGGGCAGCCAACAAGCTGGTCCTCCTCCTGCTTCTCAAACAGCTCCTTCCAACGGCCTTCAGCAGCTGTCTCCTCGCTACATGTTCTGCAGAGTCGGACCTTCCTCCCTGGACTGAAACTACAGATGACCCTCTGAACCACATGGGGCCGGGGCGCCACCCCTGGTGCAGTCAATAATCCATGTGAAACTTTCCACTGCCCTAAAACTTAGCTACTAACACCTGCTCTTGACCACAAGCCTTACCAAGGGCACAAAAAGTCTTTGCACACAAATTCTGTGCATGTATTCGATGCCGTATCTTTATAATAAAGTAAGCTAGACAGAAAAAAAATGTTATTACGAAAATCATAAAGGGCCACCTGGGTGGCTCAGTTGGTTAAGGATCGGCTTTGGCTCAGGTCACGATCTCAGGGTCCCGGGACTGAACCTGCACTGGGCTCCCTGCTAGTGGGGAGCCTGCGTCTCCTTCTCCCTCTCCCCCTTGTCCCACCTCCTTGTGCTCTCTGTCTCTTTCTCAAATAAATGAAGTCTTTTAAAGAAAGAAAATCATAAGGAAGAGAAAATACAGCTACAGTACTGTGCTGTAAAAAATCCACATTGGTGTGAACCTGGGCAGTTCAAAAGTGTGTTGTTCAAGGGTCCACTATGCTTCCAGTGGAAGCACAAGGACTCTCTTCTCTCGAAAAACTCATTCATTCTCGTACCTCAAGGTATCACCTCCTTAAAGATGAATCCCAAAGTTGTATCTCCATCCTTGACCTTGGTTTCAAGCCAAGCTTTCATACCTTAACTTACATTTTGTTGTTTTCAAATTCACTTACGTACTTAAAACTGCCATTACTGCTTCTTTCACAGGGTCTCACATTTCTGTTGGGTTTTGTCAGTTTTGTCTGTGATCCCTTCTCCTAGTTCCCACTTTTTAATTTATTTTTATCTTAGACTCTATTCTCTTTCTCCTGCCATAAAGTCTTGTTGATTCTTTCCTTGCAAGATGTGCCTATTCAACCTTTGCTTTTTGTCTCCCCGCCAACTGTTCTGCTTCTAGTTCCTGTTCTGTTCTGGCTTCTCTTCATTCTTGTACCACAGCAATCCTGCTGTAGTAGTATTTTTTGCATGACTTTTTTCCTACTTAATAACTTTTAGTGGATTTCTATGGCCTGAGCAAAATTCCAAACTCCTCTGTCCCGACACACCATACTCTGCGAGAGGAAGGCTCAGTTTCAATCTCCAGTGTTTTCCTCCACGTGGATTCAAAACAAGCCTCCGTTCCATCTGGGCCTGTATTGTCACGGTCCCCGAACACAAATTCCTCCTTCCTGTGTCCCCACGTTCATCCGTTTTCTGTTCTCTGACTTGAAGGCAGCACCTCCTGTCTTCCCAGTCCTAGAGGATTAAAGGAACCCCACATCTTCCGTGAGACCCTCTCTCGCTTCAGCTCAGTGTTTCTACTCTATTCATTTGACATCTTCACTTGTTGTCTTGACTGTTGCATATGTTGGTTCCTCACGGACTTCCCTTTTAAATCGGATCTTAATCTATATGAAAACAGAACATATGCCCCACCCCCATACCCACACCCAGTGCTACACACAGTAGGTGCTTACATTTTACTCTGTTACTTCTCTATTCTAAAATAAACGTGTGCGCTATTTTGTCTGTTTTGTCATATAGAGCTGGTATTATGGATTCTAAAGAAATGGGTGAAAATTAACTAAATTCTCATAAAAGTGTTCCTTTACGCATTATGCCAATAAATATCCCCTCTCCCTCCCACCATTGTCTTTGCTTTTGAGGAATAGACAGTTTGCATTTTTAAGAAATACTACCACGCTCCAATGAAAGTTCTGTCCACAAATCCCTTCTGCCTTCACTCTCCCGGCAGGCACCCTTAGGTCCTAGCAGACTGATTTTTGAAGTTCTAAGAGAAAAGAATCAGTAGACTCAAATGTATGTAACAGAAGACCGCATAGTAGCATCCTTCTTCTTTTTATTGAAAAGGAATCATTTCTATTCTAGCGCAAACAATGTATATTTTACATCATAAAGCAAGATATAATTTACATATTACATTTATTAGGAGATCTTTATACCCTAAGTGTCATTCCCTTTTTTATTCAGTCACCTCTTCTGGTTTGACTTAACCTGCCAAGTGTCCTACAGATCAGCATCTAGTTTGGGAAGGGACTGGGGACACAGACAGACAGTTTGCCCGTTTTCATCTGTATCTGAGTTGAACGATGGTGAGGGAGGACGCCTTGGAACGTTGTTGGCCTGAGGCCCTCAGTGGAGACCTGGCTTGGAAGCCAAAAGGCCACTCCTCTAAATCATATATCGAACTAATACTTAAAAAAAAATCAATAATAAATGAACAATACTGAGTGCTTGTCTCATGTGTATACTTCTTGATCAGGTGCTTAGATAATAAATGTTTGTGGTGTTGAGTCACTAGCAATGAAAATTCCTATGGATGACCAGCACTGGCTACTCTCTGATTTCCCAGACATCGCTTCCCAGGCACTGGTGGCAAAACTGCCCAGTTTCACATAGCGTTTGGGTTTTGGGTTCAGGCTTTTCTGTTCACTACTGAAAACGGATGTCAGGACGAAAGCTTCAAATGACTTTGTTTCACATGACCTATTCCTTTCCTCCCTCTTCAAAAATTCCCCTTTCCTAGCAACACCTTGTCTTTATGAGTTCTGTTCCCTGCACTGTAGCCCAGAGTCCAAACTCCAGATGTTCACCAATTTCTTGGATTTCACTCAATACACAAAGAATGTTTTCATCTGTTAGTTTACACTGTTCCTTTGAATCTTGATAATCCGCAGCAGCTAGTGGGACCAAAGAATTAGTCGAGGGAATCCTTAGGAAGCAAGTAATATGTGGTGTTCAGCCAGCCCACATAAAAGATCCGTAAGAAATATTTTAATAATACGCTAGAGGAAGAGGGAATCAGTGGATGGAAGCAAAATGCACAAGATGGGCTTTCTTCTTGTTACTAAAAGAAGTATAGATTCAGCATTTAAAATTACATTTTCCGATTGGTGAAAAAGTTCCACCATTGGTTCAACTTGCTAGGCCGAGGGGGGAACAAGCGTGTGCTGAAAGTGCATCTTAAACTCAGCAGTCCATGCCAGTCACTCAGAGTTGGCGTATTTGGCCAAAACCAATCTAAAGCTTTTTAATTGCTGATAACTAAAGGTATTAGAACGAACCTGGTCAGGATAAAAATAGGTCAAAAATATGTCTGTTCTGTGTATCTTATTCTTTGGTCAAGTGATGTGATTTTTGAGAGGTCTGTAAATATAAACCTTTTTCTCATTTCCAAATACAAGGCTGTAAGTATTTACAGCAAGGTAGCACTTCCTTGCTAGAAAACAAGGCTTCCAGGTACCTTATCCTTCCATTAACATTGTATACTTTTGTAGTCCCTTTCCTCCCATGGCTACCAAGTGCTGCACAAGCAGAGAACACAGGAAAGAATGAAGGAGCAAATGAATAGAGCCTCACAACACCCCTGTGAGGTAGGTAAGTATTGCTAAACCCATTGTACAAAAAGGTAAACTGAGGCACAGCATGGTGGTGTGGTTTGGTCTTGTCCACCCGACAAGTTACAAAAGCACAGCTGGAGACAAAAAGAAAGAAACAAAGACAGGTCAGTCCTGGCTCGCAGCCCTAGGCACTAAACTTTATTTCAAAATATTAGTAAAAGAATAGCCCACAGTCGCCTCTTAAAGTTTTGGAATTTAGACAAGACATTAAGGATTCCATTCAAACATGTGTCTTTCAGATTCCTGCTGAGTGGAGAAGGGGCAGATGGCAACATGGCTTTCCCTCCTCTAAATGTGATCCCCATGACGTGTCAGGATATACTCCTGTTCCACCAGAGCGGTCTTCAAACTCAAGAACATTTTTACAGCCTCGAATAGGCTCTAATTTATTCAAAGCTCAAATGTGAAAATGCGACCTGTTCTGAAACAGATGCCCTGTGAAGTGCTCTGTGGCCTTGATGAGAACTTTGTGTCAAGAAAGAAAGGAAGTGAGATCCCCCAAAACATCACTGTAGAGATCAAGGACAGTGGTGATGGTGTGAGATGTGCTTTTGGTAGTGTTCGAGAAACTGCAAACTCAAGCTTGCAAGAATATTTTAGATATATATACATAAAATATATAAATATATACAGTATATATATAAGTGTGCATCTGACTATCCTTAAGGCACTAAAGAGATGTAGGCCATGCCTTTCACAACTCAGTCTTTGTTTTCCTAAAGAAATCTCTCTCCCTCTCTCCAATGTCAAGCCCATGACAACCATTCAAAAACAACAAATACCTTTGACTTACGATGGCTGATTGCCTGGATGGGGGTCAGGGGTGGTGGTGATGGCGATATCATCATCTATAGCTTAGAGCTTAAATCTCTAGCTGATAAGGAGAGCTTCGATCTACAGCTTAGAGCTCAGAATTAGCCAGACACAAGCCAGTGACCAGATGTTGTACATAATTGCTTTCTGAACAGTAGCTGATGGGAAGACCTTACCATGACCGACAGAGATGGAGACCACAAGACAGGAAATCGTGTCTGGCACAGATTTTTCAGAGAGACTTTGGCTTCTCAGAAGCTCCTAGAGCTTTTATACAGAGAACTGGGAAGAAAGATAGGGGCAAGGCACTGTGGTTCAAACAGGTCATGAGGAGATGCTAGACAATGACTCTGAATGTATATGTGGTTTCTTTGGCTGCTCTAGTTTTTTTGTTTTGTTTTGAAACTCATACGGCCATGGGGGTGGGTGGGCTGAACCTAACTGAAGAAGCTTGGAGTATATTAAAGCAAAGCACACGAGGAGAAGGAAAAACAAAATCAACACACGCAGAAGCACGTGGTGGTGGCGGTACCCCGGAGGGCGGAGAAACACTGGTGAACTAATTTTCATTTTGCTCCTCTCCGGCTTTTCTCTGCCATGGTCCCAATGTTTGAGTTCAGGTTTTTTGTTTGTTTGTTTGTTTTATTTATTTTTTCCCCAACAGATGAAGAAATGACAGAGCAGGAAAGGTGTCTTATGGTGTTTGATTTCTTCGTAGGCCTGTTTAATGGTTTTTTTCTCCTCAGTTGACTGTTGGCACCTGGTTCCTCTGTAAACTATATTCCTTGGCCTTCAGTCTCAGGTTGGCAATGCTGTTGGCCATGTGGATGCCCTGTGCAGGGCTAGTGTTGGCACATGTGGCAGAGTAAGTAGCCATGGCGCTGTAGGGGCAAAGGAGAGAGCAGGGAGAACAACAGGCATTAGTTTCACGAAGCCGCAGTCGGCGCCCCGGGAAGACACGAGTCTCGGCACAGGGCGGGCGCGGCGGCGGGCTGCACGGGCGACCTCTGAGGTCTCTATCAGCCCCGGATCTGCATGGGTCTAGGGCACGCGGGCAAGGCTGGCAGCGTCCGGAAGGGCAGGGGAGAGCGGGGACAGGGCGGGCAGAGGGACCTGCCGTGTGGGACACAGTGAGGCATAGTGGACTTCTGGGCCGAGAGGAGAAAGCTGCTTCTGCGGAAAAGCGGGACGTCTCCCGGCCGGTGGCCTCTCTGCATCTGTCACAGCCCCTGGAGCCGGGAGCGACACACGCGGCGTCTGGGGGGGGCGGGCACCGTGGCCTCGTCACCCCGCGCCCACCACACTGCGGGCCGTCGGCGGGGCCGCGCCGGGAGCTGCTGGAGCAGCAGAGCCCCCGTCCCTGACCCCGCGGCCCGGAGCACCAGGTGCTGCCGCAGCTTCCTGTCCGACCGGCCTTGACTTTGTAGCTTCTTCCCAAGAGGACTTGAGTAGCTCAGGATGCCTTTAGGTTAGTTATTTGGGAACTGTTTAAATCCCCTACATGAACGAGCAAAGGCCCTGTCCAGGTTCAGGATTCCTGGCCTCAGAGAGAACTTTCTCTCTTTGTCCTTATTCCTGAGAGAAACCTGAAGTTGTTTCTCATGGTCAGAGATGGTAACTGAGACCCAGAAAAGCAGCTGGACAGAAATGGGCACTTGGTGGTTTTCTGTGAATGGAATCCATGAATTTCTTTTAAAGGAAAAAGTAAGGGTCTCTCAGACTTGGAAGCAAATTATTCTTTACTGTCTACTAAACAGTTAAAAGGGAACTCGTTCTAGTTAAATGAAAATGTTTCTAGTTGTTTCTAACATTAGCAAAATCCCTTTCAACGGAGGCCTGGAATGAGCTAGACTATAAATGGGACTCCGGGAGCTCCACTGCTGACTGCACTCCGGGGCGATCGACCAGCCACACGGGAGTTGGTGGTTCTGGGGATCAAGTGACAGACCAGAGACAGAGACAAGTAAAGCTGCTCTCCAAATAGACCGCCTGTGCCGGGCGTCCCTGTTCGGGAGACCATACATTGAGACTTACGGTCAAGACTCACAATAGCCCTGTTTCAGCTCACTTACTAGCAGTTAGCCCAGGAAAATTCAGTTCATGAAGTATAATTAGTCCCAGATCACTAGGTCTCTCCAGAAACACACATCCTTAATTTAAAATTCTTATAAGCGCTGGTGTGTGTGTGTGTGTGTGTGTGTCTTAAGGCAGAAAAAGGGAGACTCCGTACTGTTCCAAGAGAATTCTACGTTCTTCCATCTCATTTTCACCTGCTTCACTCTTACCCATATCCGGGGAGAAGCCCTCAACCGTCTGTGCACAGCTGGGTTCTCCGAGGGCACCCAGTAAGTTCCCTTTCCGCACTTACGTCAGTGCCTCACTGTAAGCGCACAGATCCGACCCCACATCTGACCCCGTCCACCACTGTATCCTCGGGCGGAGCTAACCTCGTAGCTGGCACGTGTCGACGCTCAAGAAAGTGTGTGGCGAATACAGAGCTGAGAGATCTCCTGTGAGGAAATGACTCCTGCTCAGTGTCCGTGGTCTCCTCGGCCTCCTGCTGGGAGTGATGGGTTTTCAAAACTGTCTTACCAGGGGCGCCTGGGTGGCTCAGGAGGTTAAAGCCGCTGCCTTCGGCTCAGGTCATGATCCCCGGGTCCTCGGATGGAGCCCCACGTCAGGTTCCCTGCTCTGCGCGGCTTCTCCCTCTCCCTCTGCCCCTCCCCCCGCTTGAGCTCTCTCTTTCTCACTCACACTTTCTCTCAAAAAAATAAAATCTTTTTAAAAAATTCACCAATATTCTTTTATCATTAGGAAGTAGTCCTTCCTATTACATTTGCTCTCTTGACAGAATGAGCACGATCAAAGGAATGGGACAAAAGCCAGGGCCAATGACTACACATTCTTGATCCATCAAAAATATCTTTAAAAAATGAACAAATATTAGATTAGTACAGATCTAACAACAGACTATCACTTTCCTGCTGTCTACCAACAGAGCAGAAAAAGAGTCCCCAGTTAAGACAGGTTTCAATTAGGAGTGAGGTAAATGATCAGAAACCCTGTTAAAATAGGATACGTTTTTTTTGTTTCTTTTGTTTTGTTTTGTTTTGTTTTGTTTTGTTTAGTGATACACCAAAAATTTTCATTTATTTTTGAAACCCATATAGTACTCTCATTTTCTGTATGAATTACTTGCTTCCATTCAAGGCACTACCAGAAATGTATACAAACCCATAAATCCTACATTCAAAAAATTGCTAGTATATACTGAAACCCAAGGTTTCAAGGAAATCAAAGATGTCATTTGTTAGGATAAGAGACCACTGGGTTTGGGAAATGCTTCTAAGTTACAGATCATGAAATGAACCCAGCACCTTTCTTAGCCAGGTTTTAGTTAGAGAATTAAATCCTGAAGATGGTCCATAGTACCATTTAAAATGCATAAGAGAGGAACTGAAATGGCACATTATCTATGTTATTGGTTAAACAGAATAAAATTGAACGGCTCCTGGAAACAGAAGGCTAAAATTTTATGAGAGAGCATAAAGAAAAAATTCTCTGATGGTAAATTGTGGATGGTCGTGGAGTATCACTCTTTCAAGTACTTGACCTAATTCTCTTGAGATTCCATTTTCCTTTGAGGCTCTAGGCAAGCAAAGTCCTATTTCATAGAGATTTTCTCCTTTTTTTAAAAAAGATTTTTATTTATTTATTTGACACACAGAGAGAGACCACAAGTAAGCAGAGAGGCAGGCAGAGAAAGAGGGGAAAGCAGGCTCCCCACTGAGCAGAGAGCCCAATGCAGGGCTCGATCCCAGGACCCTGAGACCATGACCTGAGCCGAAGGCAGAGGTTTAACCCACTGAGCCACCCAGGCATCCCGGTTTTCTCTTTTTTTGATGGTCAGAGATCGAGTCCATTTTCCATAGTAGACAAAGGGGACTGGAACCCTTGGGGGTTGTTTTTGTTTACAGAAGACATCATCGCTGTTTTCTAAAAACGTCTACTATAGCTTTGACTTCAATATTATCTATTTTACAGACAATTTTTATAGAGCTGCTTTGTAGTTGACTAATTTCATCTGATATTCTAGTCTGAAGACTTCATATGGTAACACATCTTTTGGAAATACTGAGATTTCCCTCTCAAATGTGTCCAGAAAATAATCCATTTTCCATCTCAAAACCAAATCAATGCAAATTAGTTATATATTGCACAGGAAATTGGATTTTCACCGGGACACTTTCCCCTAAATGGAAGCCTGAGTTTCTAGAGTCGAGAAAGTACCCTTGTCCGATTGTACTGTGGTGCTGTTGTAAGGGTATCACTGCATTCATGACCCTGTGTGATGCTTTGTAGGTAGCCCTCAAGTTAGTGGGGCATGAAGATTAGAACAGCAGCTGCTCTCAATGAATGAGTTTTGCAGTTTCCTAGGAGCACAACAAATGATAACATTTGCCCTTGGTAAATGTTTAGGAAATTATAAATTTTCAAAAATGGATCCAACTTAGTCTAGCACATTGCACAGCTCTAAGAAGTAGGACACAAGAACAGAGCCCGTCTTACTTCATAGACGACTAACCAGGGTTTGGAATAGCGCCTGCACTAAAGAATTACAAGTCTGTGCTCCGTCTGGTAGTTCGACATGGTTCTAGTTCCTCGACTTGCACTGAAAGAGCCATGGAGGCAAGGAGCGGGCAGTCCGTTGACACACCAGTGACAAGCGAGACGTGTGACAGGTCAGAGAAGACAGAATTAATGAGTGGGTACTCTAGAGCCGCTTAGTCATGCTTTAAAGAGAGCATGAAAAGTAAGTTGGAGAGGACCCACTTCCCAAAGTGACAACAGACGTGAGTGCCTTGGCTGGCCGCCAGTGCGAAAGACTGTTGTGACCACCTGTTTCCCAGGCCACCAAAACTTACAAAGGTCTATGTTAGGCAGAGAGAGAGGATCTTGAAACGTTTTCTCCCAAGACGAAACCAAAGAGGGTTAATTAGGTATTTTCGACCAATTTTATAGGACCGTTCAAAATGTGAAGCGAGCACTCGTTCCTACACAAGAGGACACTTGCCGGGATCAGAAAGTGAGACACAGACTAAGTGATCCCTATCGATGACGCACGTGGTAATGTCAAGAGCTTAGCGGCACCGACAGGTCCGGCCCGCTGGTCCTGCCTTCTAAGAGCCACCTGCCTCTCTAACAGGACATGGATATGAGCTGAGCACAGGAACTGGGTTAATAGGGTTTGGCGAAAGCATCTTTTCTCTTGAGTTTTGAAGAATGTCGGTTCTTTGTGTCTGTGACCGAGAAACTGCTCTGCCAAGTGAAGTGCACTGCGGAAGCGGAGATGGAACAGAAATGCTTGAGTCCCATCTGTTGATCCAGCAGCTCTGCGCCGGGACGTGGACGGAGCTGACACATTTAAGCAAGCTTGAAATCTTTCCATCTCCTTGTTTGGAGATTCTTAACAGATGGAGATCAGCCACAGACGGCAGAATGCTAACTGCGGCGGGGGTCGGCTCCACTTGCACTGGGGACAGATCATTTTTGATCATTTCAACCTACCCCGGAAGGTTGTCGGGAGGAGGAGCGTGTTCAGATCGCTGCCAAACACCAAGGAAGCGTGGAGAATTCTATATATGGGATGATTCTAAACCAGGAGACTTACAGGCACCTGCCCCTCTGCTTTTCGAAATGCCCCACAGATCCACCAAACACTTGGGGGAAAATAGCGCCTGCCTCTGTTTTCAACGCAACTTCGTTTTCTCTTTGGCCCTCTCGGACAGATGATGACAAGCTGTTGAAAATTCCCCCCCAAAGACAAATCTGTCGGCCCGAGCAGTCTGGGTGTCATCCTGAGACCCTGAGGTTTCACCAGCTTATTGGGGTTTTTCTAAAGGCGGTGGGCGCGAGGCCGCTGCGGCGCGGTGATGCTGGCGGTCGGAGGCCAGGCTCCAGCTGCGGCTTTTGCAGTGCGAGAACCAGGTATACCCGCTCTACCTAAGCCCACGCCATACCCGCTCTCCTGTGGACGTTTACCTTTAAAGAGAGACCCCATAAATCCTTCTGGAGGTGATCCTTTGTGATTAAATAAGCATTTCTGAAATTCAGAAGCTGATTTTCTGCATTAGCCTTGGCGTGCACTGTTCGCTCACGATCCTTCTGCCGTATCTAACTTCCCCTCCTAGGAACATTTTACACACGGGGCCTGCATCTCTCTCTCGTCTCGAGGACTTTCGTGTCGCTTCTTTCACATGCACGTCGGCGACCGGGACTCGGACGCCCTGGGAGGTGTGGAGAAGGCAGACGCCACTCGCTCGGCCCTAAGGCTGCATGAGAGCCTGACAACCCGGCTGATGGCCTGCGGAGTGGCCGGAGCCAGGACAAGAACACGGTTCTTCTGACCCCTGCCCCATATCCTAGAGTCCCCTACTCCTGGGGTCGTAGCCTCAGTACCACGGGAGAGCAGGTTAGAGACGCAGCCGAGTCCTGAGCCAGACGTACAGAACGCGTCTGCACTGCAGCCTGATCCCAGGAGACTCCCGTGCTCAGTAATCTCGGAGGAGCCCTGCTCTCGGCTGTGCGACTCCCCTTAACTCCAAGGACACATACGCCCGCGGCTCTGCTTCCCCATCGTATCCCCACTTGAGGACTTCCCTGGTGGCGTTGCTAAAAACTGCCAAGACCCGCTTTCTCGAACACACTTCGTTCCCACTTAAACCCTACCCCCAGCAGCCACCCTCGTCCCCCTCTGACAAGTTACCTTTTCAGTGTCTTCCGTTAGAATCCGTTATGAAGCCCCTCGTGTAAACAACATCTTGGGAGGGACGAGGATCTATTTTTGAAAGCGTGAAAGGGAGAAATGAGCCAAATGCGTTCAGTGGATGTCAGGCAGCACCATGACCACGATCAGACGGGGAGGAGGAGCAGGACAGGGAGGGGAGCCGTGGGCAGGGACAGCGGGCCGCTCTCTCGCCTGTGACTAGTTTTCTGGGAAGCCCAGTCCTCCCTCGGGAAGTGGCACTGATGATCCAGGCCATTCTCCAGCTCCCATAGGAAAGGATGTCTCTGGGGAGAAGCTTCTCGACTACCTCATCTGGAATAACAGGTCAAAGTCTAGGATTTGGTTGGTCACTGCTCCCCAGGAGTTGAAGCCCCCACGCGATTTGTTGGACTTACTACCTCCGGTGCCGTGTGCGCCCTCCCTTGCCCAGTTCTGATCTAAGCAGTGGGCGCGTGTGCCAAAACCCGGCTTCCCCCCACGGGCGATGGGTAGATGCAGCAGACACCTGCCGGCACAGCAGCGTCTGTGTCGGAGGACGCTTTGCTCCTCCTGGTGGTTCAGTTGCCTGCCTGACGTCATCACCCATAACGTGCTCGAGGGAACGGACGGGGCCATGTCGTGCTATAAATAGGGGGAACCATATGTCCCCAGTGACGCCTGTTTCTCTGGTGTCATTATTAATAGCACTCCCCTTTCACTTTCCGAAGCGCCCCAGCTTGGACGATAAATTATACGGCCACCATGCTGGATATAAAAGACACCCAGAAAAAAAATGTGTTGGCTCTCTCCCATCCCATGATTCTGACCACATGCAAACGATTGCTTTGAGTCTTGGTTCCCTCCCCTCCTCTTCCAGGGGAGAGCGGTGGAAGCCAGTGAGCCATCCTTTCTGGCAGAACCGCTCGCTCTTGCCTGGTCGCATGACCAAGCCACATCAGCCCTTCAGGGGATGCTCACACACCCCAGAAGGCGGCCCTCAGTTGCACGCATGCAGCCCTGATCTGAGACAGACACTGAATCAAAGGGCATGTTTACAGTTTCCCGGTCTTACTCTTTTTACTGCATTCAGTGTAATGGAAGCCTGAATCTGAATGAGAACATGGTGACGTGGCCTAGTATGCTGGACAGACAGACACAGGCACCACGGGCACCGGGTCTTACTCTGCTGGCTGAAGGCTTACACTTGGGCAAGTGTTCAGTTTCTTCTTTGGAACCAGAGCAAGGATGGAGCTAGCACACAGGAGCGTTCCAAGGATTAACCAAAAGAAATGCCTTTTAATGAATGTCACATGTGAGATAACTAACTTGACATCAATGTACCAACAGAAATAGCCAGTTAATTTTTTTTATAACACAAAAGGTCTCTCATTTCCTTTGCTTTTCAACACTTGTTTCTGTTTTATGTTTCCTAAACAAGACACATTTCCTACCAAGCTTCAAATTGTGGAACCATAATGTATTTTGGTCCTAAACAGAGCAGAAAAATCTCCCGAGTAACAGAATAGCCTTGCCACTTTTAGAAATTAACCAAAATATAAACACTTCAGTCAACATTGGGTCAAAAACATTGATATTGATTAAATTAGTGTTTTAAACCATCATTCTTCTACTTCTATCTGGAGATTAATTTATTCTTCCTACAGAATATGAACAATCAGATCCTATGCGATTTTTAATTATTTTTTTTACAAACTCTGTATCTAAGAGAAACAACTATATAAAAGTATACCATGAAATGAGTCAAAAGCACTAGCTTCTATGATTTTTAAATGAAAACAGCAGAATACAAGATATGTACACTAAGGCTACACTATATAAAATACTGAACTCTTAATTGCAAAAATAAACGAGTTATATCAAGATGGTGGCATTATGAATGCTTCTTAAAAAATGTATCTAGTATTTCTACATAAATCTTTTAAAATAAAGTAGGACATTTCCCAAAAAGGCACACACCGATTGCATGTTGGTGATCGCAGCATGACGCCCATGTACCACACGCGTGTGACGCGGGCGCTGGGGCGTGACCCCCACGTAGGGGCGGGTGGTCTGGTCCAGCACTAACTCGGGGAGGCGCTCAGCCTCACCCCCGCAGTGTGGTGCCCTCAGACTCTCTCTCAGGCTGCCAAGGACTACGCGGCAGCCATCTGGATGGCTGAGAGCCGGTGTGAAGCGTTCCTAACTGGGACCCAGGTAGGGAAAGGAGCAGGACTTCCTGGTCAGGACCAAATTCAAACCAGAGACCTTAAAACATTAATGTTGAACCACATCCATTCCCAAGCCACTGAATGAGTCTGTGAGCTATCAATAATGATCAGACAAACAAAGCGGTCTTCTACTTCTTTAAAATATTAAAAGATACGTGATTTCACAATGGTCTTCAAGATGTGGTTTTAGTAAGTTTTCCAATGGGAAAAGAGTCTACATTTTAAATCGGACATAGAGATAGGACTGATCGTTTGAAATCAGCAAGGCTTACTATATCTGAGAGCTGGAGACATTTCCAGTTTCCCAGGTATGGGGTCTCTAAGTGCTAAAACCAACATAATTCAGGCTAATTGCACCATGGGGGATTAAAAAAAATCCAAACACAACTGTGGCATTTCTTTTAAGGAATCGGTGTGGAACAGGAAGAACAATGAGGTGAGGCCTTCGCTTTGATTAAAACCGATTCTGAGAAGTATTTACATTTCACGGACATGGCTTTTCACGTTAGGAGCTGAACTTCAGCTGGGGGATCATCTCCTATAATTAGTTTAAGGCCGCTCTTTAAAGCGTTGATTAACCTTCACAATAAAAAGGCAAATAAAGACATAAATGAATTTGTGAACACTTCTCCACTGCAGCTGGCCAGAGAGAACACGCAGCCTTGACCCTGGGTCTAAGAGTACTCAGGCTTAGGTTCAAAGAAAGGCACTTAAGAACAGTAACAATGCTTAGGTTCAACTTCCCTTGGGCTAAATTAATCTGTGTTATGGGAACAGCATAATAAATGGAGGTTAAAAGTCTTTCCAAGAAATTGAAATAGTACTCTGTTACTTACTTCTTGAAAAATTTTCACCTTTTTAATATAAAAGTTTAGTGTGAATCACACATTGTTTTTATCTTTTAAAAACCCCACACGGACAAACTGGCCCCCAAAGCACTCCAGAGAAGTGAGAATTCGCAGTAGAACAGGAAGGTATTTTGGATCATAAACCATCCCCACCCGCTGACCAGGGACCGTGGCCATGAGCGTGGTCAGAACGGCTGGGGGTGGCCCTTCCTCCCTCTCTGGCTCTGTCTCTCTGTGTCTCTCTCGCTCCTCCCTCCCTTCCTTTTCATCTTCTTCTTGTCTTTTAATTCCAAATCAGTTTTACCATAACGTTCACCTTTGAGCCTACACTTGGAGCCTTACGAGTTAAATTTCTCCTTCAGTGTAATGAAACCCATCTATCTTAAATTTGGAAGTGGCGTCAAGTTTTGTTCCTGAATGGTCGCAAGAGGGACTCTGGGCAAAGCTTAATGATCTTTTCTTTTAGATTCTTCCCCATCTTTGAAACCTTTGCAAGAGTTCCTGAGTCCAAGAGGAGATTGCTGATGGCCCGTCCCTCTCTCTTCTGCCCCAAACCCTGCTCCTGGGGCAACTAGTAATCTCCCGTGAAAATCTGGGGGTGTCAGCAAGTTGAATGTCTCTGAAGAGGGTAACCCAGTAAGAAATGTCAGCCGGCCGCACCAGCAGCTGAGTGTGACCGACCGCTGAGAAACGTGTGGAAGTGGAGCAAGGGGGGGCGGGCCCACCATTCACCTGTACGGAGAGGCCGTCCCCCAGGAGAGATAGTCGGTGGGTCGTGGAGCAGGACGAGGCACGATGGGCTGCTCCACAGCAGTCACGTCCCCTGAGTAGGATTTGAGGAGGGAAGCGTTTTTGTTGGCCAGCATGGCTCTCTCGTTCCTGCGGAATTTGGCTCTTCGGTTCTGAAACCACACCTGGCAGAGTGTGGGGAGGAGCAGAGCACAGCGGGGAGAGGGAAACAAAGAAGAGGAGGTTACGCGAATCACGCCAACGGCCTGGCCAAGGTTACCCTCTAACGCCTCCCCAGGGAAGAGACGGGTCAGGTACAGCCCTCTTCCCAGAGCGATACAAAGATGCCACAGTCCTTCCCTGGCGGCCGCGTGAGCTCACCGCCCTCCTATCAGAGACGATCACGACAGGCCCCTGCGGGGCCTCCATCACCACCCCCCAAAGAGGAGATCCAAGACCAACCCACGAGGCAGCAAAATGTGGTCTATAACCCTTGTTGCTTTGTAACCAAGGAAAAGAGAAAAACCTCGCTAGACCATGGAGACTGGCTTTTTTAGAAGTCTTTTTCAGAATTCTCCAAAATGTGAAAATATCATATGCTTTTGAAATGCTTATTGGACATTTAAAGAAAGTTCTCCGTGTCCAGATCCACTGGTGCCTGCGGCAAGAATCTACGAAGCAAGTGGTTTACTGGGGCCTTGTGAAGAGCACCAGGGCAGGGGCAGGAAGTTACAGCGAGAGGACCCGTCCCCGCTCGCGGCACACCTCTCATTTATCCAGAGCTGTCAGGGCTAGAAACTTCCAGAAGCGTACTGCATTCATTGCTTCTACTGATCCTGCTCATTCCATACACTGGGTTTTACTTTTTCTATTTCAGAGTCGAGGAAACAGGTTCGACGAGAGTAAGTAATTTGTTGGCGTTCACTGGGATCGGAAGCGGCTGCGTTCCTGGGCTCGAGGACATCTGGCTCGTGACCACTCCAGTCGTCCAGAGAGCCACGGATTCGTATGCAGGCGTTCACTCATTCGAGAAAGCTTTTGGAGGTCCCTGCCGTGTTCCAGAGCCTGTGCTAATTGCCGGGAGTAGGGAGATGAGGCTTATTTTCTGCTCATAGCAGCTCCCATTCAAGTAAAAAAGACCGGCACGTACCTTTGACAAACTGCAAAACAAATCTTTTAGGTACAATTAACGGGAAATGCAGGACGAGGCCCGGGAAAAAGCCATCCCGTGGTGTGGAGTGGGATAGCACGCAGCTCCTGGGAGCAATGCTGGTGTAAAACACCACACGGCTAGTGCCCCGTGGGTCGTGTGGGTGCAAGGGCCGGGCAGAAGTCAGAGAAGGTGACTCGCGCTTGCTTTCTGGGTCCGCACGCATCCCACTCTTTTCTTGCTGATATGTCCTTGGCACTACTGTTACCTTGATCGTCTTAAATGTAAATGGAATCGGCTGTCATCCACAGCTCTCCATTGCTCACCGAACAGAACCGAAACTTCTTACCATAGAACAGAGTCTGCTCGGGAATGAGCTCTTGGTCCACCAACCCAGCCACATCCTGCATCTCGTGGGCCTCTCGCATGGACCCTCCGTGTTCCAGCTCCCGCCTCGGGCTTGGGACTAGCGGGTGTGTTCAGTTGTTCCCGCTTCTGAATAGTCAACCAAAGGCTCCCTCTGCCTGTGACAGTCCCCCTCTCCGTCCAGGCATCCAACAACTTGCTTTTCAAGATTTGACTTTAATATCCCCTTCTTGTGAAGAATCGTAGTGGAAAGAACATGACTAAAGTCTGATGGAGTTGGATCAAAATGCCGGCCCCGCTGCTTTAAAATGCCATCCTCAGCGCCTCCGCACCACCCAGGGACACTAATACGCACAGGGCTGTTGTGAGAGTGGCACAGAATGGGTGCTTCTTTTAAGTGTATTTTTACCCCTTTTCCCGGGGCAGATTTGATCGTCCCTTCCTCTGGTCTATCACGAATTCTCGTGTATTCCTTGAGCGGAGGAATCATCTCACGCATCCGAACAGGGTGGCAGGCCCGTCTACGGTCTCGGTCTCCCACCGACCACGCCCTGGAGGAGCAGGCCAGTGTCTTACTCATCCCCACAAAGTGAAACATTTCCAAGAGCATAATAGGTGCTTGATAGATGTTCGAGGGGGAGAAAAAGAAGAGGAAAAAGAAAGGGGGGGAGGAATTTTTGCAAAAGTGGTAAGATACGGCTCCCATCGGAGAGGACTCACAGACTCGTGGGGAAGTTGGCCCACATACGACTCAACATGACGCGTCGTGCTGTGACGGATGCTGTAAAGGCCAAGGTCGGAAGGGAGCGGTGCGGACTGCGGAAAGGGGACTCCCGGAGGAGGAAGGACGTGGCGGAGGGAGAGTTCTGTCCGCTCACATCCCAAATGCCCACAGCCCCCAGAGGGATCAGAACACAGTGGGGTGAGAGAGCAGGAAGAGCGAGTAGTTTCAGCGTCTAAGAAAGCCTTTGTTTGTCGCTGTACCGGGGCAGGACCGGCTCACGAGCCGCTCTTCCACGTTGAAGGAAGGACGATGCCAGCACGGCCTGTCCGGGTGCCCTTCTGTGCCAGTCCAAGTGGCGCTTCAAGGAGCTGCGGGTCTAAAATGACTCACTACACCGCGGCGGGCCAAGGCCCGGGGCACAGAAGAGGCAGCGGGTGTGAAGGGAGAGGAAGGGATTCAGGTGGAAGCGCAGAGCGCGTTTGGAGCACCGCGGAGGGCAGCGTGGGGCAGAGGCCGCGGGAAGGCAAACCTCGGGGCTGTGCTTGGGCTGGCGGACGGGACGACACAGCGGAGTCTCGTCTCTGCGGACCCCGTGGGTCCCTCTCACCCCAGCAGGGAGGGACCGCCAGGCAGTGCTGAGGGCCTCGCCCCCACGCGGGCAGGGGTCTAGACAATCTTCCCTGTCGCTGACCTCTGTCTCCTCCCAGGGAGGCCCTTCAAGGTGGGGTCACCGCTTCCCTATGGGGCGGCTCTGGCCAAGGTTCCCCTCGGGTGGAAGGACCCTCCAGGGCCCTCTCCATCGACTCAAGCGTCCCTCGAGGTATACAGCGCCTCGTGGCACAGACACAGTTGCCACCTCCATGCTCTGGGGGGTCTCGCCCCAGTCCTGCCGGTCCAGAGATCTGTCACACGCAGAAAGAAATCCCTCAAGCCGGGACTGAGCACAAACACTTGGGACCATTTCCTCGAGCGGACAGGACGGATGGGCCGGATCCGCGCCCGCCCTTGTCAGCCGGCAGCGCGGCCAGCTCCGGAGGACACCGAGGTCATCACCTGCGGCCGCGACAGCGACGCAGCCGGACAAGGAGCCCTCGGCCGGGAGACGCCGCCTCACTCCGCGTCTCCTCTGGGGCTTGAAAGCCTGAGCTGGGTCTGCTTTCAGGTCCCGGCCGAGCCGCTCGCCGGCTGTGCGACGCCGGGGGGACGCTCCAAGCTCTCTGTGCCTCAGTGTCCACATCTGCAAGGCGAGGGGCGTCCGCCCGCGCCCTGACGAGTGCGCTGACCAGGTCACGTAAAGGCCTTAGAACGGCACTTGGCACAGAGGGTTCCAGAAGTGCTGGCGACGGGGCGATTGTCGTCGTCACGAATCCCGCCGCGTGATGTCAGGGCGGCCGAGCGGCCCCGCGAGGACGTCGTAGGCCGCGCTGCCCCCTGCGCTGCCCCCTGCGCTGCCCCGCGCGCTGCCTTCCCCCTGCACAGAGCACGGAGTCGCCCCTACACGGGCTCCCGGGCGGCTCCCGCTGCGCTCGCGTCCGCTCCCGGCAGGGCGCACCCCCAAGTCGCCCGCCCGTCTGGTCACCCCGAAAGCAGCAGCAGGAGATGAGGTGCGGGGGGTGGTGTCGAGTCAGTCGCTCGGAAAACAACGCGGGTCGCCGGCTCCGCAGGGCCGGCAGCCGCGGGGCGCGCCCCGAAGCGGGGTACGGCCGCCCACCGAAGGGCTCGCAGCGGGTCCGTGGAAATCCTGCGCGGGGACGCCCGTGGCTCCGTCGGCAAAGCGCCTGCCGCCCCTGGGGCCACGATCCCGGGGCCTGCGGTCGAGGCCCACGCGGGGTTCGGCCCCGCCTCCCCCGCCCGCCGGTGCCCGCCGGCGCCCGCCCTCTCGCAAATCAATGAATAAAACCTTAAGAGCAAATAAAAGGCTCCGCTGCCCGCAGAACCGGGTCTGGTCGCGCCCCCGGCGGCCCCTGGAGCGGCCGGCGCCGCGGTACCTGCACTCGGGCCTCGGTGAGGTTGACGCGGCGCGCCAGGTCCTCGCGCACGAAGGCGTCGGGGTAGTGCGTGCGCTCGAACACGCGCTCCAGCGCCTGCAGCTGGCTGCTGTTGAACGTGGTGCGGTTCCGCCGCTGCTTCCGCTTCTTCTTCTCCTCCGAGTTCAGCGGGTCACCTGCGGCGGGAGAAACCGAGGCTGAGCAGCGACGGCCGCGGGGGTCCCCGGCCACCCCCTCCGGAGCGCCCGCGGGGAGACGCCGCGCCCCGCGCCCCCTTCCTCCCTGCCCTGTTGGAGCCCAGCGTCCCTCCCAGCGCGCGGGGCGCGGCGGGCCCCGGGGCCGTGAGTTCGGGCGCCGGCGAGCCCCGCGGTCCTGCCGTCTGGGCCGCCTGCACCCCCGGACCAGCCCCAGCCGTCGGGAGACCGCGCGCTCCCGGACGCCGGCTCTGCCCCCGCGGCCGCGGACACCTCCCTGCCGCCGCGTTCCCCGAGCTTCTGCGGAGATGCCGGAGGACAGGACGTTCCGGGGGCCTGAGCTGCCTGATGCGCCTCGTGATCCCCAGCACAGGGTCCTCCCAAGGAAACCACAACTCTGGCTCCTTCTCGTTAACGCACCCACGGAGTCACGAGCCCGGGGGCGCCTGGGCGGCGCAGTGGTTAAGCCTCTGCCTTCGGCTCAGGTCATGATCTCAGGGTCCTGGGATCGAGCCCCGCATCGGGCTCTCTGCTCAGCAGGGAGCCTGCTTCCCCTGCCCCCATGCCTGCCTCTCTGCCTGCTTGTGATCTCTGCCAAATAAATAAAACCTTAAAAACCAACCAACCACGAATGCGGAGTGACTCAAACTGGTGAGGACGATTCCCGTTTCCCCACGCGTTCTCCAGGGGACACCGAGTCATTCCTACCTCCTGTGCTCGAGGCTCAGTGCTCTGCTAAGGGCGGCGGCCGAAGCCTGGGCCCAGATCAGGGAGGCGCCCCCACACCCGCCCCCCAGCCAGCACGGGCCTGAGGCTCCCCGGATGAGGACCCCGGCCGGGACCAGACCTCAAGATCTCTGAAACAGTCTCGCCCAGGACCTCTGGGGAATCGTGACCCCAAGTTTTCACCTGTTTTCCTGTCGATTCCCCCAAACACACCTTGGCAAGCGGCTCACCCAGCCCGAGCATGAGGCGAGAGGATGGTGGGTCCCCCCCTACCCCCCGCCCGAGCCGGCACCGACAGGAACGATGGATGCGGGAAGCTGAGCCAACACCAGCGGCACCGCCGCCCCCAGCGAGCCGTCCCGGGAGGCCGGGCCACCTGCGGAGGCCATGCTGCGCCCAGAGATGTCCAACGCAGGGGTGCGGAGCCTGAGACACATGGTCCGCCGGAGGAGCTGGACTTCCACTCCCGCTGCCCTCCCCGCAGACTCCCAGCCTGGCGGGAGACAGACAGACGAGAGCGGGGACAGACGGAGAGAGGAGCTTGGCCCCGGCTCCACACGCTGGAGGAGCTCCTGGGTCTTTTCCCAGCACCCGACGTCTCCTGATCCTCTGGCCAGAGACACAGAACACACTCAAGAAAGCCCCGGCTCAGTTGCTGAAGCGTGGACTCCTGATCTCAGCTCGGGTCCTGATCTCAGAGACATGAGTTCAAGCCCAGCACTGGGCTCCCAGCGGGGCCAGAGCCTACTTACAAAATAAGTAAAAGCAACTAGCATGAATCCGGATCCTCAAGAGAACTGATACCTGCCTGAGCTGTAATATTATTCTTGTCACAAACTGAGGGCACGGTCTACATTTGGATGTGGATTCAAAGTGCAGCTTATATCTAGGATCCCCCAGCCCGGATCCCTCAGTGCCTGACAACTGAGGCCTCCAAGTGGTTTTGCTCAGAGACCCCTTCTCCCTGAGGGCTGAGCGGAGATCCCACGTTTCCTCGGGGTGTTTCAAGCACCCGGAGAGAGCTCGTGCTTGTTGAACTTGAAATGTCCTTATCTTTTTGGGTTTCTGCTGAAAAACCCATATAATCCCAATTCCATTCCCCCGGCTAAGAAGAACTGACACTTACTCCTTCTGTTTTAGGGTCATGTTCACAGTCGACCACCTCCCTGGCTTTGTTCCCTTTGTGTTCCCAGGAGCCTTGCGTCAAAGAAGCTGCTGTGACACTTTCGGTAAGAATGTCATTTCCGCAGCATCCTGACATGAGAGCCAGTTGAACGAGTGCGAATTCGGGGACCAATCGAGGCCTGGAACATTCCAGCCCACAGCCCGATTGTACCACTGTTCACCTATCAGCAGAACCAGCCACAGCCACATCCACACTAGAACCAAAGTCTGGGTCAGACAGTGCTCAGCAGGGGCCCTACCTCTGTGTTCTCCTTCGTACTTAAATATTTGGAGTCTTTCCTGCGGTTTCCATTCTCTTTCCCCAGTCTTCCGGTCTAGCTTTATATGGCTTGTACTTCAGTCTCTCTAGGTCATCCGGGCCTTTCTGACGGCAGCACAATGTGCATTTCGTGCTCCTCTCAAACGCGGCTCAGGAAAAAACCTGTAGATTCCATCCTGCCCCGGACTGAGACCGATCAGACAGACCCTGGACGATTACGTTTATTCACATGAAGGAAACCCCTTATTAAGCCAGTCCTACGGTTGGTTTGTTTCCCTCAAAGAGAAGTCTTTCTCTGATAGAGCCACACATTCTAAATTCTTTATGTGCTGCCAAACCGTGATCAAGAACAAGAATATTTTATGTTTGGTTCTTAGCCCTACAACCTGCTACATAACCTCTTGGTAGTTCTTTAAAACCTTCCACCGTTCGCTCAGATTCCACCGACTGTCCACAAGAAACCACCAGCTCCCTGACGTGGGAGCAAGGGAAATGGAGAATTATAGTTTATGACACAGAATAAATAGCTAGGATGACCTGACACGAGGCCAGCAAACGCTTCCCAGTGAATGTTCTTGTTGTTTTTAACAAATGAAAACACTGGCCCGGGTCATGCTGAAGGTGAGAAAAGACACACAAATAACGGGTCCGAGGAGCCTGGATCTGGCAAACGCCCTCCCTAGCGCCGGCCTAACGGGACGAGACGATGCATCGAACAGCTCGAGCGGCAGCTCTAGCGGCAGCCCGCGGGCTCGGCTGTCTTTGCTCACCCGCCACAAGCTGTTTTCCTCCAAGAACACAGAAGACGGGAGAAGACAGGACCCAACCCAGGCCCCTGGGCGCCCGAGAAGAGCGGTGCAGGTCGCAGAGCTTTACAAAGGCCTCGTTCGCAGCGCCTGTGAGAAGCCCTTTCTCGCAGATTCTGGACGCCGGCTGAGAGACGGGGAGGAGGTCGCGTGTGTGTGGTTGGAGGGGGTCGTCTTTCCTGTAAAACCAGTCACGGGGCAGGTCGGTTTTAACACATGCTGCCCAAGGACACCAGTGTCCAACTGGACATCGGGGGCGTCTCAGGCTTTGGGGTTCTGGCGTGGGCGGGACGCAGCGAGCTGCGGGATAACCACAGAGGGCGCGGGTGCGACTTTATCAAAGTCGTAGTATTTCTGATGCGAGGCATTTGTGGGTTTTGTGAATGATTATGTATTTTTACGTGTGTTGTGGATGATGGAGTAAATTGCCAGTATACAGTTACGGCCACATTTCCTAATTGAAAAAAAAAAAAAAGCAAAATGGCCCTGTGAGCCGGTGTACTTTCACGTGGAATCATGAGTCCCAGAATACTGGCACCACAGGAAGCCGAAGACGCTGTCGGCTTCCACGCTCTTATTTTACAGAGGAGCGTCATGAAGGCTCGAAGAAGGAAGTGAGAATTCCCGCAAATCACGACCCGGTGTGCCGGAGCCGGAGCTGGACGCCTGCCCTGCCAAGCCCGCTGCGGCCTCCAGGGCAAGTGACCGCGGTGACGCGCGTGAAGCATCAGAGGCACAGACGAAACCACGACCCTGGGGAGATGTTGTAGGAAATGCAGGCTTTTCCACATGAATTCTACAAAGAGGGTCTAAGAGAGAGGGTCCCTGTGTGTCACGCGGTGTCATTCCTACCAGAAGAGTCACAGAACTGTCAGCTCTCTCATCTGGAAGAGCAGATGATCCAAATGTTCTCGAAGTTTCTTTCTCCATGGCCTCCGCTCCTCTCCGCTTCATCAGTCACACAGGAGCAGGTCTTTACGAAGTAGCAAACGCCGCTTTCCGTCTTCTCTCTGCTTCCTTATTAGCGCTCACTTCCGTTCCCTTCAGGACACAGTTCAAAACCCCCGTTTTGTATGGTGCGTCCCAGTGTGACCTCCTCTGAGACGCTGCGGTAATTTCCATCCATACTATCACTCCATTCTCTTAATCCCTACATATATTTTAGTGTGTCATCAAACACTTAAAAAAATGATGGTTCAGTTCTCTCAGAGTCAATGTTATGTCACCTCTGTGCGCTCCACATTCCTGTGGAAACGACTGAGGGTCTCTTGATAAATGATGAGACAATAAAATCTTGAAACAGTCATGGTCATGTTGTGGCATAAATGCAGTCCCAGAAACTTAGAACTTTGGTGATTCACCTGAAGTTTTGAAGGCTGAATAATTTCTGAATTCCCAATTATTCTTTTTAACAGTTTCTAGCAAATCACTGGGTTAACGGTATCTTTTGTTTTTGGATAACTTTACCCGTGGAGGACAGAACCTTCACTCTCTCTTCTTCAGACAGGTTAGTAGAGATGGGAGTTGCTGTGTGGTTCTGATTCCTTCGTGAATGAAGAAATTCGTCCTTCATTTTCGTTCCATAGTAGAAAAGAGGCTCCAAGATAAAGGAACGGCTCCAACAAGGAGAAACACTGGTGAGAACGAGATGTTAAAAGGAACGGCCCTTGTGATGGATGCGGATGAGAACACATGGGAGCGTCGCTCCGAGTCCTCAGTGGGAGGCCCCCTACGTTCAAGTACAAGGTAAAGGGAACAATAGGTCTGTGCGTCCCCAGGGCTGCAATCACAGGGGACCCCACATCTGGCTGCCAAGCTGCCCTGAAGGCTGGGTGGGGAAGACCATGTGAGGAGGTCGGTCCTCTGACGGGGGACCGGGTAGCACGGGCGACCCCAGCTCCCGACGGCCTCGCACTCGCCAGGCGGGCTTCCCTTAGCTCCCAAAGACCCCGACCCTCTTCTGCTCTGCATCTGGTGGGAGAAGCCTTGGAAATTCCAAATAGGTCAGCCAAATGTAATTTAAAGGTACAGCAAAAACATATTTTAGGAATAAAATCTGAAGAAAAATGTGTTTCGTATGCCTGAGTCACATCAATTTGGAAAGAAATCTGATGCAAGAAGATAAAACGCCAGCTTCAGTAGCAGAGACCAACCACCACATCAAAGCCTGCCTTCTTCCTTTTGGTTGAAAACATGGCAGGCGAGCGGATCTCCAGAGCAGCCCGCTGATCATTTTATGGGCATTGAAGAATGTGTTCAAAGGAACTTACATTGCACAACAACTACTTACTTTAATGGGATTTGTGCGGTTCGGGCCCTGCAACCTTTGGAAAATTGAAGGGAAGTGTAATTGCAAAAGCCACTAAAAACTGCTTAGCTTTTCTTGCAAGGCCTATGAAAAGCAGCAAGATACAGCGGCGGCATTCATTTGAGTTTCTTTAGTTACACTAAGCTCCAATTGCAATTAGGACTGTGTCCTTTTAATATGTGCCCGATAAATGGCACAGGGGTCATTTCACTGGGATGGCTGTTGCAGTGTAGACCAAGCCTAGCGCATCACGATGACCAAAGCCAAGTTTAACGGAGCACCCATGCCTTGTCAACAGCACAGCTGAACTCCTCCACCACGGAGTCCCGACACAGAGGCCCGGCTGTGGGGCAGTGCTGGTCACATTGCAGCTGCCGGACCTTGAACTTCGCGTCATGGTCCTTGACATGCAAATTTCTTTCTTTACGGTCAACTTGGCAAATAACACTATTTATTTTTAGTTAAGTGTCAGTCCTAAGCCTTAGAAGATAGCATGAAAACACCTCAGATATAATTTTGGGGACATACATCCTTTGGAGAATAAAGTGCTCTTAAAAGTGTACAATATTATTTGTAATAGTTTTGCCCCCAAAGCTGAGTCAGTCGCTCTGTGTAAAGCTACCGTGGTTTCACGTGGAGACAACTCAGAGTTCAGCACTCTCAGCACAGCGGACGATCCTTCAGAAGACAGAAGCCTGCAGGGCCAGAGGTGTCCTCGTGGGACCTGTGCTGCTTTTGACTCTGTCTCATGGGTTCACTCGCACCTCTCCAGGCCAGAGCCTTTCCCAGAGAGCCACAGCTCAGGATCACCTCATCTACTTTAACTCTCTTAGGACGTTTTTCTGAAAGGATTCCGGATTGGAACCCCGAGGAGAGCTGACGTAAAGCCTCCCCAAGCAGCCCTGTGCTGGAACCCTGGCTCTCTCCTGGGACTTGATGCATCCTTTCCATCCTGCTGGGACCTGCCGTGTGACTCTGAGTCTCCTTCTGACTGTAAACTCGAAGTACGACATGTATGTTTGCATTCAGTGCTCAGTAGACACGAACGGAGGATCAGATGTAAAATACTCATGTACCGGAATTACTACTACAGGACTTCAATTACCCAACAAATACGTTCTCTTGTATGAAAAATAAAATCAAATCCTGGCTTCAGATATGTAACCTACTCCCAATTTCTTTACGGATGAATTACCTATTTACCTACTTTCAAGTCATTTCTAGATGTCAAAAAACAAAACAAACAAAAAAACCGGAAAACGAGAGTCTTTCCATCAGCGCCAACTGAACAGCCATTGGCAGGGGGCACGGCGCGGAGGAGAAGGGAAGGTGAACCGGCTTGGGAACCGAGACAACCCGTGCTCTCCCACAGGTCCAGCTTCTGACTGACTGCGTGGCCTTGGATAAGCCACCTTCCTTCTCCGAGCCTCAGTTTACAAAACAGTAAAACGGAGGTAAGACGACCTGCTTTCTTGGGTCATCGGACAGCGCGATGCGCACGTGGCAGGCACGCGGTCTGGCACCGGAGAGGCACGGGCAAGGGCAGGCTTCACGGCCACCGCCACTAGCATGGTTTCTCCTCAGAGACAGACTGACTGCTCAAAGCCACCGCTGTTGTTTCTTTTTTTCCTTCTGTTCACTGTTTGTTGGTATTTAATCGGGAAGATTTCTATCACAGCGAAACTGCAGAGAAAGTGAGAAAACCACCCACATATGTGACGCCGCTTCGTTGGTTTGATTTTGGCTACTGGACCACGGAGTGAGATCTACGGAGCTTGACAAACGAACAAAAGCTTTAAGAGTCAAGATCTGAGATGTGGTGGTCGATCCAAAATTGCACCACAGAAGTCATGCACAGACGTTTGTCTGAAAAGCCCCATTTGGGACATTCTTTCTGCTAGTCAACTCCTGGCTTTCTAAGAAGACAATTTTCCTTTCTCAGTTCAGATTTTGGGGAAACGTTCAGAAAGCAGGCAGATTCTACACTCAAAGACAGGTAAGCCACGGGCACTTTTAACAAGTAATCTCACTAGAAATGAAGTAGAAAGGAGAAAAAAAAAAAAAAAAAGACAGGAAACAGGAAGAAGACCAAGGGCTAAGCCTGGCTCTGAAAATTCAGTGATTTCCCAGCCGGTGTGCCTTAGGTTGACTAATTTGGTTGCCACATGTCTAAAAACACGAATCTTGGGTCATATTACTCAATATTTATTCAGTGATTTTTTTTCCCCCTAAATATCTGAGCCCTTTGGTAAATGCTAACAGGATGAGAAGAAAACCAAGAAAGGCAAAGCTCTGGGAAAAGAGTTCTGACTGAGATTTTAAGAGTTTTCTAAACTTGCCATATTCCAGGTGTGTGGTCCCCACGAGAGCCCGGGTATTCGAGCAGGATTACCGAGCTCTAGATGAGTAAGCCCTGCCTTCTGCCCATGGCCCTTCTCCTCTGTAGCAAGACTGTTGTCACAACATCAATCTTGACATTAGCGGCAGAAATTGGTGTCTTCATGGGAGGTAACCACTCTGAGTCGTATTTTTTAATGATTCATTTTTGGGGGAAGAGGGGTAATACATTTTAAGGTTCTAAAGACAAATCTGGGGAAAAAGCAGATTTTTAAAAAAGCACAGCTGAAAGCGAGAGCAGCAGAGACACGCGCAGTTAGTGACGAAGCTCGGGCCTTGGAAGAACCGCGGTGACGCAGCAAGACTCTTCGCTGGAGAAAACACCATGGAGAGGCTGTCATGGGCATTTGAAGAGTCCAAGAGGGGCCCGTAGAGAACTGCAGCCCCTCGCGGCAGTTTTTCCAGTCTTAGACGTCGGACCGCTGTGGAGCCCGGACTCTGCTAGCGTCTGTTTTCCAATGACGTTTAAGTGGAAGGAAATTAAATTCTGTCTCTCTCTTCTTTCCGGTTCATGTATTTATTTCAGCGAGAGACAGCGTGCCCCTGAGTGGGGGCCAGGGGAGAGGAAGAGAGAGAATCTCCCACAGACTCCCCGCTGAGCATGCAGCCCGACGCTGTGCTCGGTTCCGGGACCCGGAGGTCAAGGCCTGAGCCAAAGCTGAGAGTCGGACGCTTAACCGGCTGGGCTACCCAGAAACCCCTAAAATTCCCTTTTAGGAATAAGAAGAGCCAAATGTAAAGAGCGATTTAAGCTCAGTATTTTGTGGAGGAAGAGGCCGCACCGTAACATCTCTGCGTTTCAATCCTGTCTGTAAAACGGGTTGTAAAATACAAGATAGGAACAACACACGTTTTTAAAATTGTCACAATCAGACATACACACTTCTTCTATTTTGTTTTAAATTCTCTGTGGAACAATGTAGAAAGGGCTCGGCGGGGGTGGGGGTGGAGGACAATCAGGAGGCTCAGATTCTAACCCAGCAGGATCACTGGTCAAATCTGTGACGTTGGGCCTCAGCGTCCTTATGGCAAAATCACAAGTTTGGACCCAGTGACTAAGATCTCCTCCAGATCCAGCACCACGGGTTTGTAGGTTTGTTTTGTATTTTCCGTAACTAGTCCAACAGAAAACTTTCAATCATAGCTTATTTAAGGCAGTGGCTGAATCTTGTCCTTTTGTGGTTATTGTGTTTTTGGTTTGCTTTGTCTCGATTTGTCTTCGTTTGAGAACACCTTTGGCTGGGGACAGAGTGGATGAGGGCTACTGTCACCCATGCTTGGGAACAGCCCAGGTGATGGCCTGTTCCTCCATACCCAGAGCCCCCTACAGAGATCAGTCTCCAAGCTGGAAGCAGCATGACTCCATTTTAAAAGAACCAAGTTCACCTATAAACACAGTGCAGAGAAAGAGGAAACCAGAAGGTTTCTAAGAGACTTGAAATTAGCAGACAGAAATGAGAATGACTATTTCTCTTCTTTCTCCTACCAGCCTTGACCTCCTGACCACGGGTGAACTGACAGTGTCTGTATCAACCAGCTTAGGCTAATCCCCAAACTGAGGTCGCTAACGGTGGTCACATCAATCCTGAACTTTCACACCTGGTTCATGCATTTGGACACATATTTATTGAGCGTGGGAAGCATGCTGGGCAGAGAGGCACTCGACGAGATACAGAGAAATGATCGGACGTGTAGTCTGCCTTCAAGAACTTTATAGCTGGTGTGGGGAAAGAAGTCGCAAGTACTTGAAAAGTGAAGTGATGGTAACAAAAAGATACCCCCGTAGGGGTGGCGGCCGGCAGAGCCAGTAATAGGCCAGGGAGGAGGGCAGAGACAGCGGCACGGGAGGTAGGTCAGAAGACGGTCTGCCGAGGCTTCCTCTGTCTCGCTGAAGTCCCTCTCTCAGCCACGCTGTGACATGTCCTCCAATCACCCCACTCTAGCTGTGCTGCGGACGTGGTGACCTTTTGTCTTTCCTTTCTGTTCTCCTTTGGCCTTGATTCCACCTGACAACACATCCTAGGCCTTACTTGTAGCCATTGAGTCTTTATCTCGATGGTTCCTTGTCCTCCTCCAAGCCTCAGTCACCTGTCAGCAATCCCAGGGACCTTCTCTGATTGCCAGCCAGAAGCAGCCTTCCCCTCATGGTCCTCCATCCAGCATCTGAAACACCTGCCTTCTAGCAACACTTCGGACCAAATGCGATTACGGCTGCTGACCGTCGCACTAGACTACGAGCTCCGTGATGAACCTTTTCTGACTTATTAACTGCCTATCCCAGCATCCTGGCACACCGAGGCCCTTCTTTGGAATGACAGAATGGATATGTCAGTGGTGCCGGGTGAGATGCCTATCTGGGGGGCACCTGGGGGGCTCAGTCGGTTAAGCATCTGCCTTCAGCTCCAATCATGATCTTGGGCTCCCTGCTTGTTGGGGAGTTGGCTTCTCCCTCTCCCTCGCCCCTCCCCTGCTCATGCTCTCTCTCTCAAATAAATAAATAAAATCTAAAAAAGAACAGAGAAAATGCCTATTTGACACACCCTGATCAACTCACATGCAGCCACCAAATCTGACAGCCCCTTCTGGGGTGAGTTTCTGGAAAGCCTTGGCACACAAATTTTCCTGAAATGAAGGTTTACTGCATTGTTTATAAGACGCATAAATCCCAGGAGCATGTGTTACCCAGGCTTTTCATGTACTTTCTCTGTGCAAGACTTTACATCAGTAATTATCTCCCCAAATTAGAAGGCGAGCCTCGGAGGCAGGTGAGCAAAGCCTAGAGAATGGCGGCCTGTACTTCATAGCAGCACCCAACAAACATTTGGCTTTGATAATGATGACACCTATGGAACGCCTGACCATTTTAGACATGTCCTGGCACACTCATTTCTATGTGCCAAAAATTATGTTTAGCTTCAGGTTGTATTTTCTTGTAATTAGTTCTTTCTAGTCACTCTGTTTTCTGTTCCCTTTCACTGGCAAAGGAGCTTGGGCAAAAGCCAGCGACTTCATTCTCCAGCCTACAGCAACATGACTGCCAGCCAAGCACACCTAAACCTTAATTATATAGTGATTTTCCCCTCCAAGGATGTGTGACTCTTTTAACTAGGAAGGAAGCTGCTGCACTAAGGTCACATGAGGGGGGAAAAAAAAAGGGGTTTTGGGCAAAACGCTCAAAAATCCATGTGGAATAATCTTATTCTACTTAATCATGTCCCTGTTGTTGAACAGCCCTGAAGAACTCCTTGTCATTAGGTGATTCTGTCTGCCTGGGGTGGAAACCTATGAGTAATCTGTGTGTCACTATGACTCATGTCATGGCCACCATTTCCAGCCCCCCCTTCCTGAGTGTTGGCAGGAAGAAGTCATACCTCAACTCATAACAGGCAGAAGCCAGCATAGAGGAAAGACCTCATGACAAATCTTATTGATTAAAAGAAAAGAGAACCAGAGGCGCCTGGGTGGTTCAGTCGGTTGAGCCTCTGACTCTTGATCTCAGCTCAGGTCTGCTCTCAGGGTTGTGAGTTCAAGCCCCACACTGGGCTCCACACTAGGTTTGGAGTCTACTAAAAGAAAGAAGAAAGAAAGGAAGAAAAAGCCGGGAGGGAGGGAGGAAGAGATACCCAGAAAAGCAGGATGACCAAGGGTAAGAACAATCCACCTAAATGATTCTCTTCCTTGGCATCTGCTTCCAATGTGCCTTCTGGGTCAACGCAGGCATCCTGCCCTCCACCTCCTTGAGTAATTTATTTATTTATCTCAGGTTTCTCCTAGCTTTAGACTTTTTCAAATTTGTAAATCACTTTCATTAAAGGACTTTGAGAGCAGTGTGTGGAAGCAAGAGGAAGGACAAAAGGGGCGGCCCGGTCTGTCATTCCATGGCAGAGCCATTTCCCAAGCACTGATAGAACTTTTGTTGGCAGCTTTCTTCCTCTTCTCTTCTCCTCTGTGTCTCTAATTCAAATCACACAGCGTTTAATGACCTGATTACCTTACTCTGAAGCCAGTACCTTTAAAATAAAGTATCTTAGGGATAAACTGGAAGATTCTATGAATTCAGGGGACCCTATAAGACATACCCTAATTAGGAGGGCCGGTGGGGGAAGAGATTTTGGAAAATCAGATTTTACAAACAAAATGTTTGCCATAAATTGGTTAAAGGAAAGTATATATATGATAGTGGATTTAGGCAAAAGTGGGGACATCCTAAACGACGTATTTACGATTTTTTATCTAGCCCAAGCGGGAGTTACTTATGTGGAAATATGCTCCATTTTTGCTCTCCAGACATGTCTGCAGACCTTTGCTGGGCTCCTTCAATTTGTTCATTTGGTTACTCCTACACTAAGGTTTTCTAGGGACAGTGATCATACCTCCTTTGACAGCAGCGGGAAACATCTTCCTTTATTACAGATCTGTTAGTCTCAGGCTGATTTATTATGATTTTGATTTTCCTTCCTTGACATTTTAGTTTTAGGACTGGTCCCAGCTCTTCCCAAGATGAACGGGCTCTGGCTTTGCTGGCCACCATAGGTGCGTGGGGATCAGGTAACACTACATGGTAACCTGACTGGAGGGAGCCCATTCTTCTAATATCAAAGACTTTCTTTCATTTGTCAGAGCCCCACAGCAGACTTGTATAATAGTGATTTTATACCCTTTATCACATTTTCTACAATTCAATAGTTTTAAAATTTTTTTCAAGAATTTTATCATTAAGACAACTTTATATAACGGGGGTGGGGGAGGCACTCCAGTGGATTAGAAGTCAAACAATGTGAGTTTCATCCTGTCTGTCCCTAAAAAGTCACACGATCCCCCCCTCCAAGTCCTGCCATCTCAAGAAGGTAGCTTTGCGGGGGGCGCCTGGGGGGTGCATTCGGTGAAGGAGGCGACTCTTGGTCTCAGCTCAGGTCATGATCTCGGGATCTCGAGATCAAGCTGTGAGGCAGGCTCTGCGCTCCACACTGAGTCTGCTTGAGATTCTCCCTCCTCTCCCTCTGCCCCCCCCCCACTCATGCTCGCTTGCTCTCTCTCTCTCTCAAATAAATAAATAGATCTTTAAAAAAAAAGGTAACTTGGCCAAATGTGTTTCCATTTCTATTGCTGTCAAACGGGGCACTGAATTAGACTGTTTCAAATATCTCTTCTGGATTTTAATTTACAAATTCTTCTTCAAATACTTGACCAATGGATATATCTGTACATTTGCAGAGTAAAGAACAATATACTTATTTATTACTTAACTCCATTTTTATCATCTATTAGTTTAACACAGATTCACTACAGTTTATATAATTCAATGACTACAGACTTCTGTAGTCAAATGTGTAATGTTCTTGATGTTTTTTTTTTTTTTAAAGATTTTATTTATTTATTTGTCAGAGACAGAGGGAGAGAGAGCGAGCGAGCAGACAAAGAGGCAGGCAGAGGCAGAGGGAGAAGCAGGCTCCCTGCCGAGCAAGGAGCCCGATGTGGGACTCGATCCCAGAACCCTGGGATCATGACCTGAGCCGAAGGCAGCTGCTCAACCAACTGAGCCACTCAGGCGTCCCATGTTCTTGATGTTTTAAATAACATTACAGGGCATTTTTGTGGATAACAGAGTCATTTCAACACTGTATGGATGCTTATTTTCTTTTAAATAGTTTTTAAAGAAAATAATCAGATTTGACAGTTATGCAAGCAATCGAGAAGGCAGCAAAGATGAAAAACACTTTTGCAAAGTTCTGGAATTTTAAAATAATTTTATGCTGAAAGATGGAGGAGGACATAGTTCTCATAAAATGTCAGTGTGCATGTGTGTGTACATGGTATATGTGGGTGTCCGTACCGGTGGACGTGTGACTCAGCTCAGAAAATCCTGGGTTGAGCTATAACAGTGCCATGAACATGAGAACGAGAAGCAGATCCAATGGCCCACAGGGAAAAGGACAAACCTGTGGCATTGTGAAAGGTCTGGCTGGTTTGGGCTTTCCGGAGAGCCCACTGAAACTGCTGAGACCTATCGTCATTGCCTAGTCTCACGCCAGCGATGTCTGGTAACTCGCTCTGACGTATCAGTTTCTAGGTTAGAAGCTCCCAGACAATGGCTCATGGGAGGTCAGTGCCAGCTGGAGTCAGCTGCAAGCAAAAAAACCCCCCAAAACTCCACAGTATCTTAAATAGATATTTCAGATGTTTAAGATTTAAACAAATGCAAGTTGGTGCAGCCACTTTGAAAAACAGTGTGGAGATTCCTCAGAAAGTTGAAATAGAGCTTCCCTGTGACCCTGAAATTGCACTACTGAGTATTTACCCCAAAAATACAGACGTAGTAAACAGAACGGCCTCCTGTACCCCAGTGTTCATAGCAGCAATGGCCACAGTCACCAAACTGTGGAAAGAACCAAGATGCCCTTCAGCAGAAGAATGGATAAAGAAGATGTGGTCCATATACACTATGGAGTATGATGCCTCCATCAGAAAGGACGAATACCCAACTTTTGTATTAACATGGACGGGACTGGAGGAGATTATGCTGAGTGAAATAAGTCAAGCAGAGAGAGTCAACTATCATATGGTTTCACTTATGTGTGGAGCATAACAAATAGCATAGAGGACATGGGGAGATGGAGGGGAGAAGGGAGTTGGGGGAAATCAGAGGGGGAGATGAACCATGAGAGACTGGACTCTGAGAAACAAAGTGAGGGTTTTGGAGGGGAGGGGTCAAGGGGAGGATGAGCCTGGCGGTGGGTATCAAGGAGGGCATGGATTGCATGGAGCACTGGGTATGGGGCATAAACAATGAATTTTGGAACCACACACACAAAAATAAAATAAAAGTTTTTTAAAAAGCCATGAAATACATTAAAAAAATTTTTTAAATAAAAAAAACAAGGTAGAGTGTACTGCTCCAAGTGAAGTCAACTGCCACAATGTGCCGGTTGGTACAAGTACTTTATCAAAGGAGTCACACACTGCTGCATAATGCAGACATGGAGGAGGAAATGTGCCTCCCCCCCCCCCCCCCCAAAAAAAAAAAAAAAAGAGTGAGAGGGCATTAAAGGTAAATTCCTAAGGGTACTCTTCCATTATACTCTGAGCGCTTACAAAGTGACAGCAGCTCACTCGGACCCAAGTAACCTGTGAGCCTTTAGAACCATTTGCTGTATCTCTTTCAAAGTCCAGACCAAGCTACTAGGTAAGTTTTATTGGTCCCTCTAGAAAGCATGACAGGGCTGGAAAATAATGTTACAAAGGATCCAGGAACAACAGAATCTAGGCCTGTTCATTAGATCCAAGTCGATGCCTCTTCCAAGAGAACATCCAGAAAAACAATATATTATCCAGACCAAGTGAGAAAGTCCAACATTTAGGGTTAAGAAAAGTTTGGTATATAGTCTACTGGACACAGGATGAAGATCTGTTGATGCAAATCTGTTTAATTTTATTTGTTTCAACAAAGACTGTCACAAAGGTGAGTTTTGCCAAGATCATCCCTTGTGGGAGCTTAAAACAAAAGACAGGAAGGTGTATGTCACTGGCTTTCTGAAGTGTATCCTGCCTTTCAGGGTTCCTTGAAGAGCACAGTACAGCCAAGAAGGCATGTTTGCATACATACGGTGCTGTACAATGACCACAGTGACCAATGACCAATGAATCAATTACATCTCGTGCACTCTACATAACCTTTGGAGACAACGGGTATTTGGAGTGTGTTCCTGTGGTCTCAAGCCAGGAGTTAACCACACCCTAGAGATTGTTGAACCTCAGGAAAATAACTAGAAATCTATGTTCCCCACTCTATTTTCAGTGTAGTTAGAGAGAATAGAATTCCATTAGAGAGAGACAGTGTAATTCTGTTCATAACTTTTGAGCTGAAAGTTTGCATTTCTACGGAGCCTTTCTTCCAAAGATCATAAAACACCTCACAGACGCTATGTTACCTATATTTCAAATCTCTTTTTGGTATAAGAAAAGAGCACAATATAGTTGTAACAAAAAACATTAATAATTTAATAGTGGCTAGCAAAAGTAAGTAAAGTAACCTTTAATTTCATATATAGGGGAAACCAACTTCTAGTAACACTCAGAAAAAGAATGATCAGTAGGCATGTACATTATCTTTAACCTTTAATTAAAATTTTAATTTTGGGTGCCTCGGTGGCATAGGCACTTGGGTGTCTGACTCTTGGTTTTGGCCCAGTTCGTGATCTCTGGGTTGTGGGAACCAACCCCATGTTGGGCTCCACATTCAGCACGGCATCTGCTTGAGGCTCTCTCTCCCTCTGTCCCTCACACTCATGTTCTCTCTCTCTCTCACCCTCTCTCTTTCAAATAAATAATTAAATCTTTAAAAATTTTTAAAAATTTTATCTTACTTTTCTCAGCTTCTCCAGACCAAATTAGTCCTTTTTTTTTTTTTTACCCCTAATTGCACAAAGTGCTTGATTTATACAATTAGCACATTGTCATGCACTGTCTTCTTGTCTTTGTTTTCTACGTGTTTGTCTCAGGAGCTACTAAACGGAGACACTGGTGTGTACTGGAAATGGCAGCAAGAAGGCAGAGCTCCGAGAGCCAGTCCTGTCTCTGTCACACATCATCTCTCAGCAAACTCCCTCATCCTTCCTAAGCGCCAGGGTGTTTTGTTTTGTTTTGTTTTGTTTTGTTTTGTTTTGTTTTGTTTTACTTAACAGTGAAAGAAAATCAAAGTCCAAAATGTCAGAAAGGATGGGTAAGTGAGGTTCAAATAAGATGACTTTTCTAAAAATACTAGGCATATAAGTAAGGCATCATCATTGTAAACTTTGAAGGCAGCGACAACATTTTGTAACCCTTTACATACTTTCTAGGATCTAATGTTGGATAAATATGGCTTCCCAAGTAGGTGCTTAATAAACATTCCTTGATTAACAATCACTGAGTACTTGCTGTTTGCCAGGTTAAGTGCATTATGTGGAATAGTCCATTTTGCATCCCCGGGAGGTTATGTAATTATTAGCCCCATGCTGCAGATGAAGAGGCTGAGGCAGAGAGACGATGGGCAGCCTGACCAACGGCACAGAGCTGGGCTCCCTGACTCCTGCCAGTCTGGCCACAGAGCCCAACTCGGAAACGCTTGGCTCCGCTTGCCTCTCATACAAACAGAGGTCCTGAAAGGATGCAGAGGTTAAGAAATCTGCTTCCTAAACTACTAAAAAGTGGAAGAACTTCTAAGAAGTGGGTAGGAATTTGAGAGAATGTGTTGGGTACAGTTTTAACCTGGAAATTAAAATGGGTAAAGACACCAACTTCTTGCTATGGCTGGGTTGCAATCACATGGCTTTTATCAGAGGTGTTTCGTGCAGAGAAATACTTCTAAGCATTTGATTTGGCAACAAATTGGGAACTGCAGTTTCAGCCTGCAAGTTCTCTACTCTTCCCCCATCCTCTAGTTACAGACCCTCCCCGAATCGTGGGAGCACGAGTCCGATTACGCACAAGGCCAGCGGGAACAAGAGGACTGCACAACTCTAGAGCCCATCCGTTTCGCGCGCGTCATACATCACTGAGCTGCCACAGCCTCAGCCTCTGGAATCCCCGAGTTGTCTGAAACATTCTACGCTTGTCATTTATGGAAGAACCATATTATACTGTCTCTGCCTTAAGTGCTATCGAAATAAAATTTCAAATTGGAGTGTTTACCCTTCCGAGGGTGTTCCTGTGATAGGACGCTGGAAACAGGAAAAAACGGTTCAGAATTTGGAATCTTCTGATGTCCACCTGGGCAAGCACGTCAATCTAAGGACATGGTTAAGCAATTAGGGAATTAAGTTGGGTAAGGCTCTCTTCAGTCCGACTGCGATCAGCATGACGTCGGTTAGCAGAAGTGCGGGCCTGCTCCTCCCTCACGCACACCTCACAGCCTGCCGACTCCATGGGGGCGGCTGACCAATGTGTAGTTCTTGAGTGAAGCAGGCAGAGCGTTTGGTCTGAGTGGACACAGAACGATCAGTGGCCACAAATGTGAGCTTTTAAACCCCGGACTGAAATGAAGTTGCAGTGATGAATCCGTTTCCACTGCCCCCTGCTGCGTGCTTGCTGCTCAAGGCGCGTGTCTGCTGCCTGCTGCGGGCTGGTGCGGGCGCGAGGCCCGTGGCCTCCACCCCGCCGGGACCTCACAGGTTAGTAAGAGAAACAGATACATCCACAGTCAGTCTTTAACGAACTGAGTAAAATAATGGCAGCAAAGATCGTCACGCTGTGGCACAAAGGAGGGAACCCACCGGATCTTCCTACGTGAGAAGAGAGTCACGCCGAAAGAGGAAGCGATTGCACGGAGTTTTGAAGGAAAAATCCGCAATTTGACAGGGGTGGGGGCGGGGCGGGAGCGGCGGGAAGGGCCCGGAACGGGCCGAGCGGCCGGAGCGGAATTGCTCCTCCTCAGGGTGGGCGTTCTCCTCAGTCACTCGTCAGCGCCGCGCCGCGCGGGAGCCAGTCGTCGTGCTGACGCTGGAGGTGCGCGGGGGCAGACGCCGCGGGACCGCGGGGCTGACCAGCGACCCGGCCTGGCCCTCCTGGGTGGCCGCCGCCGAGCGCTGGGGCTCTGAGGAGGCGAGGACGACGACGCTGCGGGGAAGCCGCGCGCCGCGGGCCTCTCGCCGCCGACCTCGGGCGCCACTTCTCGGCGCGAGGGAAGCCGTGACGGACCCAGCGGGGACTGGGCGACGGGAACCCGGGGCAGCGTCCGCGAGCCGCGTGGAGCTCGGTTCGGGCCGCGCACGAGGCCGGCCTCGGAGCCCGCGGAGCCGGAAGGTCCGCCCGAAGGACGGGATCCTCCAGCGCGGCCGGTCCCCGTCGCCGCGCGTCTCCGCCTGCGTCGTCCTGTCGTCCTTCTCTCCGCCTGCGGAGCGTCCACGCGCCTCATCACTGACGAAGCGCAGATTCCGGGCACGCGGCCTCCCTTTCCAGGGCCGGGAGCGTCCCCCGTCCCGCCGAGAGTCCGCGCAGCCGCGGGCGGGAAACTCGCGGACGCCGACCCCCGACCACCTCCGACCCTGCGCGGAGACCGGCTGCGCGTCCCGGGGTCCCGGAAGCCTCCCTTGCTGCCACCTGGTTCATAGAAAAGGACTCTTCCCGAAAACACAGAAGCAGGACAAAAATGGGCCTGAGGATGCTTCCAGACGGCTCACTGCGCCGGGGCATCTAAAGTGCAGCCGCGTCGGTGCGAAAGCTGCGCGCGCGTCGGCCGCTTCCCGGCGGGCGGCAGGCGGTGTTCCTCACTGTGTCTGGGGTCACTGTGCGTTTCTAAAGGCAGAAAACCCCGGCGCGAGTCTCAGCCAGGCCGCGTCCGTTGGAGCCCCCGGGAGCCCCTGTTCCCCCTTTGCCATCTCCAGCCCCTTCATCCGTGGGGTCGCGCGGTCGGCCGTGGACGGACCCCGGTCTCCTCGTCCCGGAGCCGCCGCGAACCCCGCGGGGATGTGCGCGGGGCCGGGCTGCGGCGCGGGGCCCAGAGACACGGGGCCGCGCGGGAAAACTCAGGCGCCTTCTCACTTCAAGAGCGAGCGCGCGCCCCTCCGGAAGAGTTCTGTGCGGGAGTAAAAATGAACAGTGAGGGGCGCCCGGGCGGCTCAGTGGGTTAAGCCGCTGCCTTCGGCTCAGGTCATGATCTCAGGGTCCTGGGATCGAGCCCCGCATCGGGTTCTCTGCTCAGCGGGGAGCCTGCTTCCCTCTCTCTCTCTCTCTCTCTCTGCCTGCCTCTCTGCCTACTTGTGATCTCTCTCTGTCAAATAAATAAATAACAAATCTTTAAAAAAAAAATGAACAGTGAGAAACACCTACAAAACCTTATTAATGTTTGCGGGGAAAACGGAAAAGCTTTTCCACAAGAGAAGTCCCTTCTGGGCAGAAATCGGCCGCCGGGCCGCGCAGACGGCGCTCTGAGGGGCAGAGCGCGCCACAGACGCCCGCCGCGCTTCGCCGGCAGAGCGGAGTCCGTCCCCGCCCCGAGCCTGTGCCGCTGGCGTTGGAGAACCAAGAAATCCCGACTTTAAAGGCCCCATTGATCACGAGCGGCCGAAGCGCAGACTCCGGCGTCCACGACTCTGACGGAAGATTCCAGACCGCCCGCGGCGCGGCGCGCCCCGGGGAGCAGCAGGCTGGGCCCGCCGGCCTCGGGGGCGCTAGAACGTTAGGAGCAGCCGCTTCTCCGGGACCCCGCCCCCAGCGTCCCTCGGCCATCCTGTGCCCTGTGCGGGCGAACTCTCGCCTTCCAGCACCTTCTGTCCTGCGCCCGGGCCAGCAGGCGGCGGGCGGCCCCGCGAGCTCCCGAGAAAGCTGCGGTGGCTGCGGGGCCGGCGCTGGAGGAGCCTTGGCCGAGGCCCGTCAGCCGTGACTCGGCCCCGCTTCGGCCCTGAGTGCGCGCTCCTGAGGAGCACGGAAAGGCCGAGACGCGGCGGTGAGAGCTCGAGCAGTACGAGGGGTTCCTCCCTCGGCGGCTCCATGTAGCGGCTCCGTGGTCAGCAGCGCTGGCTTCCAACGAGCGGGGGCCTCCACTGGGGCGCGGAGACCCCGCCCCGCACCGAGTGGGGCCTGTGTGGTCCGGCGGGAAGGCTTCCCGTCCCCCGAGGCGTCGGCCCGTCTTTAAAGGACTGCGCCCCGAGGAACAGAAAACAAATAGATGCCTTGTTCTCCAGGCTTCAAAATTAAAGAGAGATATATATCCTCAAGTGCTTATATAAGTGGCAAGAGAGCTTTCTCTCTCTCCCCTTCCGGGATTTCATCTATTTGTTTACAGAGAGAGAGTGGGAGTGGGGGAAGGGCAGAGGGAGGAGGAGAGAGACTCTCGGAGGCCCCGCGCCCCGAGATCAAGACTTGAGCCGGAATCCAGAGTCAGCCGCTTACCCAACTGAGCCACCCGAACACTTTGGCTTTAACTTCCCAGTACGAGGGCTTTACCAAGCCGCTGCCACCGTGTCACGAGTTTCCCTGCTGCCGCTTAAATGAGTTGAGATAGTCCCAGGGTCTCTAGCAGAGGCTGACTGGCTCTCCTGTCTCATGGGCTACACGCGTCTCCATATGCAAACCTCAGTATTTCATGAGAATGAAAGAACATATGTAAACCACTTAGATAGTTTGGTACAGAGTATCCAATAAATGACGTCAGCCCTGTTCTAGAGATTTATCTAGAGATCAGAGTTTGTTTATAAAGACTTTCATTGATCTGAAACAATGCCTGTGATATGCATGTGTGTGTACATGTGTCCATATGCATGAATATAAGTCATGCGTATGTTATATGGTTAACTATATAAAATAATATTCGGGAAAAAAAACCCCAAAAACTGAAAGGAAATAAATCAAAATGTTAAGAGTGTTCACTTCCAAGCAATGCAATAATGGATATTTTCCCTGTACTGTCCTTCCTATAGCCTACTCTTATTGTCTGCGATGAGCTTGCCTTACATTTACTATGAGAGACAAATAGGAAAAAATGAATACAAAAATAGAAAAGTTACAGGCAAGGAAAAAATCAAACTTAAATATTATACTTCAAAACTAAATATTATACATATAATTGTACAAACTTGTTTATACCCAATATGATAACCCTTCATGGGACACAACTGTTCCCATTTTACAATAAAGTAACTGAGGGTCTAAGAGATTCAGTGGTTTGCCCTGTGTGTGTGTGTGTGTGTGTGCGCACGGGCACGTGAGCACTCACACTCACGCACACCAGCATGTTCATGTTCCGTATCTTTTCCAGTTAATGTCTGTGTAAGAAGTGGCCGTATTCATATACGAAGCTCCTGATGTGTCCAGATTAGACCATGTTCTCCCACATGTGGTCTCCTGCGTGCACAAAACCGATCACAGGCCTATCACTGGTGGGCAACCCCCTTTAAAAATCATGGGGGTTTAGATGGCTTTATTTAGCTCTATTAGGTTCAAATAATGTGCCAGGCAGATTCTCAGTCCAAAAATAATCTCCTTTTATTGGTGCTCTAAGTTAACTCGTGGAGGAGTGGGCTGAGCTAAATTAAAGCTTTCATAAAGGGGAGGCGCAGGCATTTTTACTGAGTGGTAAACCTTTTCTCTCCGTGAGAACTTTACTGTTTCCTTCCTCTGGGAGAGGCTGTGCTTCAATGCAAAGAAAGTAGCTCAAAGCAGATCTTGGAGAATTCATTTTATTTGACAAAGACTCTTAGTTTAAGCCCCCTGGTGTGGGATGTTTAAAATTTTATAGGTTTTCCTAGCTTTTAAAGTAATTTGCATGTAAATAAAGATAGTAATCTCTAGCAAAAATGGCAAAATGCGTTCTTTGCCCTTTTTAAACTGGAAAATTGGATTCCTAAGAGTCATTGGGGGAAGTATTTCTACTTACAAAGAATTTCAAATGGCTCGACAGACATTAACCACATCCCTTCTGGACTGCCAGGGGCTGCTCGTGTTATCTCTTCATAAGGAAGACCGCGTTTCACTGCTCTCTGAGAACAGCACACTGGGGACGGGCAACCAAAGGCTTAAAATATGATATTGAGATTCGAGGTCGCCTCTTTTTCTCTCGTGCGGATGTGTCACTGCTGGTCATGGATAATGGTGCCTTTACCACGCGCCCGCACTGTGGGACTAACGCCCACTGAGTTCCCAGATAGCCACAGAGCAGCATGCCCGGCTTGTCTGACTGCTGTATGGCCCTGGGACTTCTCATGTGTCACTCTCTCCTCTGCTCCTGCCTACCTTGTAGCATGAATGAGTGACTGGTCCAGGTGTGAGGTGTTGATCTCTGTCTTTCGTACCAGGTTTTGGACGTGCGCTCCCCTGCCGATGGGGCACACTGAAGGGCCAAACCTTTCAGGCCGAAGTCTAGAGGACAGCACGTTTAGGTTTATTTCCCCCATACTGCACATCTAGAAGGTCCCAGAAAAATCAACCTGTCGGTCTAAGCCTGTGCTGGGTTCAACTGAAGTTTCAGCGACGATCCCAGAGACAGAGCCGGAAAGGGCGTATCCAGAAAACGGAGTGAAAAGAGAAGATGGGGTCAGGATAGTCGGCGGGGACGGGAAGACGCAGATTCACACCTCCGATGGGTTTCTCATTCTGTTTGTTTATTTGTTTTATGGATTTCTTGCTGACCGGAGAAGTGAGTTTGAGGTGATGTGCACGAACAGAAGCTATCACTGGTTGCGAGCTGATACGCCCGAGTGAAAAGAACTCGGGCACAACTGGCAGCTTCTGGTCCTGACCCAGAAGAAAACGCTCCCCTCTACCCAGCTGTGGCTGAGACTCACTCGTGTGCACATTCCCAGCAGGAAAGAGTGACCTTTCCAGCCACAGATGCTGGCTCCCTCCCCCAACCATGTCTGGACAGACAGACGACACTAGCATCAGATACATTCCAGAAAAGTGTTGCTGAAAGAAGGGGGAGAGGCCGGGGCCGAGTGCCTGGATGCACAGGTGCGCGACACTGACCCAGCACGTCACCCCGAGGGCCGACAACCATGATGCAGCCCCGGGAAGCCACCGTGGAAGGCAGCAGGCGCTGAGCGGGAGCAAAGCTCGCCTCCCGGCCCCAGTTCTGCAACGAGCAAGCTGATCCCTTGCCGACTGCCCCGGTTTCCTTGGTCTGCAAAGACAAGGTTTGCAAGGAAACCCTCTTGGGCCCCTTCTCAGCTCTGCCAATCCATCAGACGCAGTAAATGAACGTAGCCATTCCCCTGGCAGCTGTCTTGTAGGATCCAGGTCTCCAGAGACATCTGAGGGGCTGAGCGACACCCTTCCCTGCCGGGCCCCGAGGGGCCAGCCCAGGCCGCGGCCACTCAGGGCTCAGCCTCCCCGCAGCGCCACGGATGCTCAGGCTCTGCCAGGTTTCTAGTCTATTGCATGAAGAGCCTGAAGGACAAATTAGAAGAGCTGATGCCTTTAGCTACCTTCGAACTCCTACACCCGTTGTTACTCCAACAACAATGACGAAACCCTCGGATGTTCCCCTACTTTAATTTTTATCTATAGAAACCCTCGGAGCACAGCTGCTGTTTATTAGAGCCCCGGCCGGGGCCTTTGGTTACTACAGGATAAGGAAAAAAGAAAATCAGTCGAGGGGTGCCTGGGTGGCTCAGTGGGTTAAGCCGCTGCCTTCGGCTCAGGTCATGATCTCAGGGTCTGGGATCGAGTCCCGCATCGGGCTCTCTGCTCAGCAGGGAGCCTGCTTCCTCCTCTCTCTCTGCCTGCCTCTCTGCCTATAATCTCTGTCAAATAAATAAATAAAATCTTTTTTAAAAAAAAAGAAAATCAGTTGAGTTTTATGTATAATCTGCTTTCATTATGAAATAGTAGAAGATCCTGAATCAATAAAAAGATGTGCTTGGTTCTAGAAGTATAAATATGCTTTCTTAAAACCCTGGTAAACACTTTGGGCACGTTTCCCAGATTTTAAGTGCGGTTCCAATTCCCTTATTTTCCCCATCGGTGCGCTCACACTTCTTAGCCCATGTGACCAGCTTTTGAGAGAGAAAATGCAGTTACATAAAAAATATGCCTCTTACGGTACACATGTGTTATACGCACACACAAGCATATGCACACACAAGATTTTCATATAAACTTCACGAAACTAATTCGCACCCTGCGAAGCGAACAGCTGTTCCTGAGATGTGGTTCTTTCTCTGTGAAATCTTCGAGCAGCCTGGATTCTGTCCGCCCAGAATACCGGATCCTGGATCCCAGAGTAGATTTGATTCAACAACTTATAAACGCTTTCAGTTTTGAATTCAAAGATTCTCTTAAGTCACTATATTTCCCTAAATTCATTTTATAAAAACGGATCCAGCCTTTCTCCTGCATGTCATGCACTGACCTGAAGTATAACAAACCCAAGCGAGAAATGGAAACTTCGTGGTACTGAAATTTGGATGTTGGACCCATAAATTCCCATTAATGGAATAAACTCCTTTGTGGTAGTGCCCTTCCTCCCAGAAAGCCGCAGAGTGCTTTAGAAAACTAACACTGCATTTGGGGGGCACCTGGGTGGCTCAGTCAGTTAAGCGAGTCTGCTCCTCCCTCTGCCTGCCCCACCCCTGCTTGTGCTCTCTCTCGTGCTCGCTCGCTCTCTCTGACAAATAAATCAATAAATTCTTAAAACAAACAAACAAACTATATTTGCCTCATGGAATCTCTGTGTGGTAAATGATACCATTCCCATGTCTCACAAGCAGGAAACACAAAAACTAGGAATACATATTTGTAAATAAGACGGAATTATTGCTCCCAGCCATTTGACTTTGCAAGCAAAAGTGCCCTTGAGTTTCATACGATGCAGAAGCAATCCTTGGCCATTGTATCTCACCTTCAGTAAGATCAGATTTCTAGGAAAATATATTTTCCTTGATCCACTGTCTAATCTTGAAATTTAGTCCAATTCAAGATCTGAGTTTCTCAGCTTTTTAATTCAGTTTCCAAGAAATTACAAGTAACAAATGGACCTGTCAGTCCTACTAGCCATTCTCCACCAAACTCTCCATCTTATCGAACTTCTTATTCCTAAAAGTTTTCCCTTTAAGAGTCTGGCTGAGCCCGTTTTACCCAGCAACACAAATTTTCAAATTATTTACAATTTTAATTGTTGAGTTTAGTGGGTGTGGGGGATGGGGGCGTAGGGGATTGTAGCCCAGCAAGAAAGTCAACTGTTATTCTTCCCTGGGCCCTTCCGAAGTAAGGCAGAACCGCCATATCAAATATCCTGTTTCCTGAAAGCCTGCCTCTGAGGTTGGTATGTGCAGGAAATTACATCATTCCAGAATTCGGTCACACTGACCCTAAGTGCACCCATATTCCAGTGCTTGCCCTCTGACCCCACCTCCTTAATCACATTTGCATGCTGTCTCCACTCTTTATAGTAATATTTAGAGCCTTTCTACAGCATACTCTATTTTGCAAGTCATTTATCAATGCTAATTCATCTCTTCTCACCTTCATTCCTCTGAGGCAGGGCCCTGTGATTAGTAATAATAACAAAACCATGGTATTTGGCTTTTCTGTAGCTTCTGTCTCCTGAGAACTCTACATGTATTAACAACACACACATCGGTCTCCTGGAATGGCTCAGGTCACAGGAGGAACAGGGAAGAATGCTGTGACTAGCCAGAATGGAATAAATTGAAGGCTGGGTTGGAACCAAATCAAGATGCCGGTGTTAATGTGCTCAACTATTTAGGAAAAGTTCCAGGATCACTTAATGATGAAAAGCAATACGGTTGTCAAAATTTGCCTGGAATATATATAGGATTAGGCCACCTCCTAAAATTTCCCAAGTACCTCAGGGTCAAGGGCTCTCTTCAGAAGGTAAGCCTTCTTGATGACATAAAAATTTCAAAAGCCCCAGATGTAGAAAAACGTAACAAAGTAGGGTGTGTGTGTGTGTGTGTGAGAGAGAGAGAGAGAGAGAGAGAGAAGAAGAAGGGAGGGAGTGGGAATTAGGGGTTTCTTTCACTTATTCCCAAAGATTCTATGTTGGATCCATTTCTATCTTCACTACTTGTTATGGCCTATCATTTCTTCTCTTGAAAAAATGATTCTTCAACTAGGACAAATCTGACTATTAAATAATACGAGAAAACTAATAGTCTGAAAAAAAAGTTTTAGTTTTTCATCAAATACATGTAGTACAACAGCTTAATAACAATGTAAGGTTATAATGCTTATTATAATACAAGGTTATAATCCACAATAATGTAAGGTTATCCTTTAATTTCATTCTAAAGAGTTAGCCACATTCTACTATACAGTTCAGCAGTGAACCAAGGAAGGATGTTCCAATGCCTTTACTAACCTTCACTTATTGAAACGTTAAGACTCTTCTCTTGAGTTAAACCCTTCAAAATAATAATTTAATCAAAAGTGTTAAAACTAGGGCGCCTGGGTGGCTCAGTGGGTTGAGCCGCTGCCTTCGGCTCAGGTCATGATCTCAGGGTCCTGGGATCGAGTCCCACATCGGGCTCTCTGCTCAGCAGGGAGCCTGTTTCCCTCTCTCTCTCTCTGCCTGCCTCTCCATCTACTTGTGATTTCTCTCTGTCAAATAAATAAATAAAATCTTAAAAAAAAAAAAGTGTTAAAACTATGGGACAATAAGAAATTAGTTCTTAACCCATTGGATTAGTGTCAGTCATCGGAAGGACTTCCTGACCATGGACAATTGTTAATATAAACACATATTCCTTCCTGGAAATGCATAGAAATGTATTTCCTGGAGACATGTTTCCTGAATAGATCCCACTCCAATTCTGAATTGCCAAGATGAAAATAACTACCATTTCCTATAATCTGTTCCTCTCATAGGTTCCTTTCCACTTGATTTTGTATATATTTGTTTATATATCTAATCTAGAGTCCAGATTCTAGACCCATAAACCAAGTCTTAAGTTACCCGAAGAACAAAGAACTTAATACCCCTCAGAGTGCTTAACATAGTACCACATACACATTTTTGTACATTAGATATTTCTTGAAGAAATGTTGCAATAAGGCAGGTTTGAGTGTTATAATAAGGCACTGTGCCTCCCCCCTCAACAGAACGTCCCACAGGCCCCTGGAACCTGCTGCTGGAACTCTCTGAACCACCCAGGGCACAAGGGTTAAGGTTTTCCCACTTTACATTAAACCCTTGGGACTATGCTCCTTTACTTTGTTTATTTTCAATACTATACTTGTCATTCACACAAGGACGGGGAGCGACAAGAGGGGGAGGGCAGGGGGAGGGAGAAGGAGGAAGGGGAAAGAAGAAAAGGAGGGGCGAGGGAGGACTCGAAGAAAGGAGAGGGAAAAAGAAAGGGCGAGAAGGAGGAAGGAAGGAGGCTGAGGACAGCAGAATGCAGTGTACCTGAAATTAAGACAAAAACATGAAAAAGAGGAAAAAAGAGGCAAGATGAGAGGAAGGGAGGGAGGGAGGGAATGAATTTCTTCTCGGTGAAGTCAGACTCCCTCCGAGGGACCCACTCAATAAAAACAAGCGGTTTCCCACTATCTGTGTGTCCGACCTGATCAAACCCATCAGCAGTCACCAAAAGATGCTTTTTATTTCACTCCAAGTTTGGCTGATAAACATTTTGACCCAATCTTTGCTTGCTGGCTGGCACCCAACCCACCTGCTTTATTTCACTATTCATTCAACAAAAACTTTGACCAACAACTTTCCAGGTGGGGATCGGCTCCAAAGAAAGAATGCTGACTAAAATTCCTCTCTCACCTGAAAGCTCACCCTACCTTCTCCACAGGTACCCACAACCCAGACTTGTGCTATTTATTACCCACCCCCAAATGTTGTCAAGCAAACAACTTTTTATCACATTATCTTCACTAGCCTCAGTTTGTCTGCCTGGAAAAAGCTCGCTGCAGTCATGGCTTTTCCAGCGGCTGCCTCTGACCAGGTCGTGCATTTCTTTGTTCTGATGCCGACAGCACTACCCGTGTCAAGTCAACTTCCTATTCTCTCTCTAGGCTCTGAGATTTTTTGAAATTTCCATCTGTTTTCCAAGTTTTATTTTATCTGTATTCTTCCTGGAATCATACTTCTAAGACCTCTCTGGCACCTAATCTAGGTAGCCCATGTATATCCATCCTGACCCAAAAAACATCTGCATATCTAGAGCTCAGTCTATATTATAATTGCTCTCATTACACAAATTCTCATGTATGATGGGTTGTGAGGAAGTCAAGTTTTGCCAAACATGTGTTCTCTCTCATTTTCAAATTCAAAAATTAGTCTCCTGATGGTAACTACTGTTTGTGCTTTTGAGTATGATTATTTTTTAAAAGATTTTACTTATTTGAGAGAGAGAGAGAAGGATAGATAGCATGCTAGAGAGAGAGAGAGCATGAGCAGGGGGAGGGGTCAAGGGAGAGGGAGAAGCAGGCTCCTGGCTAAGCAGGGAGCCAGAGGTGGGTCTTAGTCCCAGGGTCCTGGGATCATGACCTGAGCTAAAGGCAGATGCTTAACTGACTGAGCCACCCAGGCGCCCCTTGAGTATAATTATGCATAAATGCTAAGACCCAATCAACCTTTCTCATACACACCACAGACACTTGAACTGTTCGTGGTGGCCTAATGGACATTATAATAATCTCCCTCCCCTGATCTATTCTAAACGATGGACAAGTGTTCATCTTTCACTATCCAGCTCAAAGTTCCTATCTTCCATGAAGTTCTCCCTTGGCCACTGGATGACAACTCCATTCGTTGCAACCCTTCTTTATCCTGCCCCAATCCTAACTCCACTTTAGAACCCAAAACATACTGATGATTTAGGATTCACACATCTGCTTCTTGTAAACTATGAGCTCATAGGGGTCAGGGACCAGACCTTATATTTCCAATACTTCTAGTGCTGTGCATGGAACATTGTAGATGCTCTGCAATTGAATGAATGGAAGGGTATAGAGGAGGGAGCATCTTATATATCAAAAAACACTTTAAAAAAAATAAGGCTAGTGGGAGCTAGAGACTTTTTGGTAGCTCCTGAATTTTCCAAGCAGAATATTTTCTAGAATCTCATGACACAAGTGTTTCCTACAGATGATGTTAACCTTGTCTTTTTCAGCCAAAAGGTAACCAAATCTTTAAAACGTTCTCCCTTTTTTGATCTATTTATCTGTCTGTCTCTCAAACACTTGCTGATCAATCTGCTGTCCAGATCTCCAACCACAGGCTTGCTTCCCCTTTCATAGGATAAGATCCAATCTTGGTGCCCCAAGCTCCCCACACTTCGCCCCATATCGCCACCTGGTGTCCTAAAGCAAGCAAGATAAATACCTAAGAAATGAAAATGGTGTTTGTTTGTTTTTTTAAGCTGCTGAGTATTAGGACCCTGGAACTAAATACTGAAAGTTAAACAAAACAAAACAGCAACAACAACAAAACCCCCCACGTCCCTCTCAGCATAGACTTCTGGTCATAAACGTAAAGATTAAGTGCAAAAACCTCCCTCAAAGTACAGTTTTATTTCCACTCATATCTTCACCAAAAAATATAAATGCTCTCAATCTTTTCAGCATCATGGACCGCCTTCTTCCCATAAATTCCATGTTTTACAACTTTTTCTACCAAGTAAACCATATTTTGTCATTTGCATCAAGTAAATTTAAAACTGTCTGTCCAAGGTACACTTTAACCCGTGGTGGTGGAGAGTATCATCATTCAGTCCTGCATTCCTCTAGCTCTTTGAGGAATCCCTACTATGTTCTAAGGACTGTACGGGGATCCACAGAGTCATTCTAAACTCAAATTGATGCAATCGAAAAATCTTAAAGTTTTGTTGTTCTTGTTGTTTGTAGAGAGTACAAATATATTTTGGTATTAGGTGCCTTGAAACACTGAAGATTAGTAAAGGTTTCCTTTACTACCCCTAAGAAATTGTGGACTATGAGATTGGGTATCAGTGGATGAGGAAACAACATATCCTGATGGATTCAATATATGCAGTACAACTTCAGTACAACTGCAAATCAATAATTCATGTCTCAAATGTCTACTTTTAGCTTGGATTGTCTTTTATCTGGTTTTAACTCCGCGGTTGGTTTTTACTGTACATTGATGATAATTTGGTTGTCATGGAACTGGGAACCAAAAGATATATAGCTGAGGAATAATATAAATTTTACTTGAACTTGGGTCACCACAAAATCATCAAGTGAGTTTCATTAGTGAAAACGGCAATTACATAGTGAAGTATAGGAGGCAGAAAGCAGAGATCCTCATCAACAGTTCTCAGAAGAAAGAACGAAGATTTCAAGACCCAAGAATAAAATGGAGGAGTAGTAAGAATGCCATAGTGAGTTTCTTCTTAAGTTAAATGCACCCATTTGTTTTATTTTGAGATTATAATCAATTTTGTTATGTTGGTGCTATAATGCCCCTTCTTTCCTAAAAGAATATACACAGAAAATAGTAGGACGTTTATTTAATATCCTTACTTGGCTAAATAAGTAAGGGTACCCATATTTTTTTAAAAGAAAACTTAACTGGGTAAATATATTTTTAAAGACGAGATAACCCTGAGCATAAATCTGTGCTAAAAGTTGGAACCCTTGTAACATACCTGACCTTGTGTTCTTGTTAAGACCAAATTTAAAAATCGAATTGCTTTTTCAAACAAATTGGTTAAATAAAAGCAACTTTTAAGAAAAACAGAAAACAAACCAGACACCTTAATTTTGCCACAAGTATAGGCCATTTCCAGAGATATCTTTTAATGCTATGTAATATTACATACTCCTGACCCATATTGTACCTTGAGTGTTAGTCCTTTCTCACATTATTTGATACTGCTTTCTGGGTTCAAAGTTAGTGGAGGGCTCTAGGTTTTACCTTCTAAGATCTCTTTTCATAGGTAAAGTAATCCTAACAGGACAAAGTTTTAGAGAGGGGTGACCACTGACTTCGAAGTCACTCAACAAATGCACAGAGGTACAGCCCAGGTGCTTTGACTTCGAGATGATACAGTAAACACCAAGTTGCTTCTCACCCAAAATGTTCTTGATGCTTAGCTTTAAGCAAAATCTATTTCTCTCTGACCTCTTCTCTTTCCCCCTTTCTCTCACCATGAAACTTTCTGGGTCGAGTCAACGTATTTGGTCACTTGCTCTTTGACCCCAGAGTCTCCGGAGACTATATATTCATTTTCAGAATGAGTCCCTTTAGTTACCTAAAGTGTCCTCAGACTAAACTGTTTCCAGATGTTTACGAATATTTCAAGGAAATATGCACATGGTTTTATGGCTGAGTGATAAAGGACTCCACAGTGTCTGCTCTTGTAAAGTAAGAACGCAACACTTACTCTAAAACAACTTCCATTTGGAATTTGCCACATGCCAGGCACAGGGCTAGCCACAGTCAACACATACATTATGCTCACAATCCCAGAGTGGATCCTTGTTTCAGAGTAAAGAAAGTTGAGGCTCCAGAGAAACAGCACAGAACAAGCAGGTGAGGGAAATGAGGGGCTCCACGGAACCCATGTTCTTGGCTCCGGGGGGTCCCACCACTCCTTCAGAGCAAAACTCAGACCAGAAAGGCCAGAAAGAATTCAAAGTCGTGGGGTACTGCTGAGCATCCCAAGAAATTTCCTGTAAGACTCTGCAGAGGGAAGTGTGTAGACCCAGAGTCCCTGTGTCCAGTGGGGTTTTCACCAACTATGACCTCACTGGACTGGAAATGTTTGATGCCAGAAGTTTCTCATTATTTAAGGACCAGCTTCCGCACTGAGGGTTTGAAAGCTGCATGTTTAGTGCTGATACTGTTCTCCACTCAATATTCCAAGTTGTAAAAACAGAAACAGAAACACAATCCCCAAATGGTCAAGGTGACCTTTTTTTACAAAGCCCTTAATATCATAGAAATCGTGCGTTCTGTTTTATTTTGTGCTACTCTTAAAACAGGCTGCTGTTAGCAGGAGAACTTAAATAAGTTGGGTTTGGGGTGGAGATGGGGAAGTGGCCAACCAATTCTTGATTATTCTAACTAATGGAAAGAAGCAAGGCATAACTGTTTACAAAATATGTGATGAGCACTCGTTCCATTCCCCAAAACAGAAGGTGGTGTAATTAGCCCTTACTTATGCTTGGAAAATTACGTGGTCTCCTTGCTCTCATTTACCTAGGAGGTATACACTTCCAACAGGTCTCACCTAGGTTGAGTTTGCAGCTGACCTTGGAGTCTCCAAGTGTAGTCTCTCTGAGAACGAAGGAAGTCTAGAGTGTGTGCCTCAGAAACACCAACGGCAGCTTGTGAAAAGAATCCACCAAGTGGGAGATCCATATGCAGGCAATTAAGAGGTGACTCTGTTTGTTCTGGAAATGCCTCCCATGGAACTCACTGAGTGAGCAAGCTGCAGCCGCCGCCTGTCCCCCACCGATGCCAGATGCCATCTATTCATGCCACCTCTTCCTCCTGCTCTCATCAAACACCTACCCCCTAAGGCCAGAATTTGAATGAGTGTCAGACACTGCTGACCTTGGCAAATCACATTTTCCTTAGTCCCACTCCCCACTCCACAGAACTCTCAGACTTGTGACCTTGCTGAAAACCATGGGATTATGTGAATGAGAAACTCTTTTCTCCACTTCTCTTCTTCCCCTCTGCTTCCCTCCTCTCCAAGGCCACCATCAGTCCTTCTGAAGAAAAGCTGGGATGTGCAACGCTGAGCTGCCCACCTCCCCCCTCTTAGGCGTCTGGTCCCCCAAGCCAGCCTGTTTTCCAAGCTGCCATTCTCCTCCACTGGGCAGACGATGCGTTTAAAAAAAATCTCTGGGACACAAACAGCAACTTGTTTTTTGTACCCTTGACTAAAAATCTACGTTTTTTTTTTTTAATGTAATGTTGTCTCAAATCATTTTTAAATGTGTTTAATGCTGGTGAAAGGGGCCAGACTGACAGTCTGGGGGCGGAGAGTCGGTATTTTTAAGGATGACGGAGTGAAGCAACGTCAGCTCCTGGCAAGGAAACGCAGAGGCCTCGTCCTGCTGCCTGGAGCGGCTCTTGCGCGACCGAGCAGGCCCGCGTGCATTCCCGGCGTGCGCGCCTCGTGCTCACACCGTTGCTAACTCGCAGCGCTCTGCCCCGTGTCAGCAATTCCAGGACACTGAAGTCCCGTTCGAGTGGCTCCTCTCCCGTGGAAAGTCTCCCCAGGTGCTCCGCCGGGTGTGGAAACTCCCGCCTCCGAACCCCCGGCAACGCATCCCTCACTCGTGGCTCCACGGCGGTACCGGTCAGACCTGGACCACGCATCCCTCCTCCCCCGCCGCAGCCCCAGGACCCCACGACAACCACAAACAAGCAGACATTATCACGCCGTCGTATCAGCACGTCCCGGAGGCCACTGCACACAGGCGGAAATGAAGGCAGACCCGAAATCTAGATTTTTCTGGTTCCAAATTCTTTATTCTTCATCTTCTGAAACAAATATCTTGTAAGCTTCCGAGTCTGACTGAAAGTACTATAATCCCCCAATTCGATTCCCTCCAAACGTGTCCTGCAGGTCGCCCAGGGCAGCCGCTGGCGGGGAGTCGGGCTTCGGAGGGCTGCCGAGTTGTCCCCCGCTCGGCCGCTTGTCCAGACCTGAGTCGCCCTTTGACGGCACATCGCAGGCTGCAGCGACTCGGACCCACCTTCCCGGGCGCAGGCCTTCCCCGCCTCGACGGCCCTGCGGGGGCCCCGGTATCAGGGGGTGCAAAGGCCGGTGGTTTCGGCCACAGCCGGCGGACGCTGGACCGCGTGAGTCCGTCTCCTCTGCCTTTTGTTTTGTTTTGTTTTTCTTTTTTGGCACATTATGAAGACCTCAGCGGAAGTCGGAAGAGATAAGCCTAAGAAAACCCCAAGTAAACCCTGCGGTAAAGCCAGTGTCTCAGCCTCGGGAAAATACGGATTCGGCTCCCTTGTGTGAAGAAGTTAAGAAACCGACAGCCTCGGAGCTCCGGTGTGGAGTCGGCGCCCGTCGTCTCGTCCCGGGTTCGCTGCCGGTGCGGACCGGCTTCTCCGTCGCTTCGCGGCCGGCGTCTCCGACTGCACAATGACGCGTCTCCGCCGACGGTAACTTGCCGTCGCACGAGAAGCGCCGCCCGCAGAGCGCTCCGGAAGGTGAGCCAGAGGCGGCGCTCGCTCTCCGGGGGCGACGAGCTGGAAAACGCTTCGACTATTTGCGGTTCGAAGCCTTCTTTGAGCAGCCCGACGGATCTGCTCAACCTTCCTCCTGACGGTTTTCCGACGGGCGGGCTCTTGCGGGTGCAGCTCCTCCGGCGGGTCAGAGCGCTCCCGGCGCGCGCGAGGGGAGAGCGCACCGACCCTCGTGACGCGGGACGTCCGCCGCCAGAGGCGCGCGCAGCGAGAGGCCGGAAGGGGCGGAGCTGCGGTGGAGACCGGAAGCCGCTTCTGCCGGTCCCGCCGGGGCCTGAGGCATGGTCGGGTCAGAGGGAAAAGAGGAGTGTTCGGGCTTGGGGACCGCGGCACGGGGCCAGTTAAAACGACGACGCGAGGTGAGCCGTGTGCGAGCGAGCGCCGGACTCCCCTCAGCGGCCGGACGACGGGCCCTTCCGGCAAGAGCCCAGGCCCGAGGCCCCCCCAGCGTCCTCCGTCCGGAGCGCGGCACAGGGGACACGGACCGTCTGTCAGCGCAGTGGCGGGTGGGGGGCAGCGCGCTCCGACCGCAGCCTGGAGGAGGGGTCGCCCGGCTGCCGCGGGGAGAAGACACCGGAGGCATCTCTGACCGGCGGCAGCATAGACGCGGACGCGCTGCAGGGGAGCAGCTTCGACCCAGGGAACACGAACCCCTTCTGGAGGCATTTCGGCTGCAGGAGCCTCGGGTCCCTGGACTGTAGCTGTCAGCGGCGCTGCCTTCCGATGTTTTGCTAAATTACAAAGAGGCCGCTTCTGCAGAATTGAACAGAACCCTTCCTTTCGGGGAAAATTATAGGCCGTACCTGAATTACAGGCTCTGGGCTTTTCAAATAACAAACTCGGGAAAAAATCGCTCCCATTTCACACCCCGCTGCACCCAGCCACTCCCTCTCCTCTGTTGGCTGCTTCCAGGGAGCCCGCCAGGGGAAGGCCGGCGAGTCCGAGAGAAAACCTGGGTACAGAAATGCAGAAGAGAAGAGACCAAGAAAAGTAAGTGCCCTGGGTGAGTCCCCGGGGCAAGGCCTGTTGCATGGACAAAGCGAGGCGACTCGCTGGCCTCCTGGGCCCTCTAGCAGCCCAGATGCTGCCCACCACCGCCGCTCGGCCTTCGAATCACCATAATCCCTCACTGGCCCACGGCAAGAACCTCCGAACTGCATCCCCCTTCTCTTCTGAGAAAATCTGAGAACATTCTCGATAGAGCAGGTCGTTCTCTTCACTGTTTCAGTCAGATCACAAGACCCCCCCCCCCACTTTCAGTCACTCCCATGGCTGCCCACTGCCGTCATTCTTGGGCTGTAAGCCTAGCTCTCCCTCTGTGATCCCCTGACCGCTGCGTGGCTCTCTGACGTCACTTGCTGTCCTCCAGCCCCAGTGTCCTTCATTGGTTCCTCAGACTTCCCAGGTTTGTTCATGCCTACTGGCCTCCACACGTGTTCACTTCGCTGCCTGATTTTACCTGGGAGGTAAAATGCTCTGGTGGTCTCTACTCTGATCTCCACATAGTTAGCACCTTCCTTTCCTCCCTATCCCTGCTCAAATAAGCCTGGTTCATTTCCTTTATAGGACTTATCATTCTTTATAATTCCATTATTTACCTAGTTGTTTGTTTACTTGTTATTGCCTTTCTTTCTCAGGAGAAAATAAGGTTGTGAGCAGAGGCAAGTGGAGTTTTTCACTGCCAAATCCCCGGCACCTAGAACAGTGATGGGCGCACAGCAAGTACTCAACACAAATTTGCTGAGAGTACGAGAAAGTGAGCAAGAGAAAGAAAGAGTAGAGTGGGAGTTTGTTCTGCAATCATTACAGACTTAAACCTAGGCCTCCAACTTTGTTTCATCAGCAGATCCCAGAAGATGGGGCCTTGGAGGGCCCAGGGCTCATAGCCTGTTTGCCCACATGATGACAAATCAGTGCCTTCTTTCCCACTCAGCTATCGCTCTCTGTGTTTGTCCTCCTTCCTGGGAACTCTAGAGAAGAGGGATGAGTAGAATGATAGGCACCTGGACCGTAGTGGCCAGGGGTGGGTGTTGCAGAAGACCGCGCAGAGACTAAATTCATCTTGTTCTCAATTTTGCCCAGCACTGTTCCTACACCAAAAAGAGGCCCAGGCACCCTCTTCCTCTTTACTGTTGAGCCACTAAGCCAGTTCCTTCCAGAAGCAACACTCTGGCTGCCTCCATGGTCAATATAGTCCGTCTGTCTCATACATGTACCAACCTTTTGGAGGCTTCCAGGGAACCTAATTACCCCTTGTAACATTGCATCTGGAAAATGAATTTCCAGCCCCAAACAACCAAATCAGACTATCCGAATCTTTCAAATAAAATCCTATTCTTAACTTAAAAAACAAACAAACACACACAACTCACTCCCATAGAAGGAGGGAATTTAAGCAGAAATTTGAGGTCTTTTTATCCCCCAATATTCTCATCGGTATTAGAACTGATGCAATTGAGAAGCTTTGTACTTTGAGGTAAATAAAGTAAGGAAGGTCCACATATACCTGATTTAATCTTCAAGAGACTCATCAAAAATACATTGCTGTTCTTCCTGTCTCCTAAGACTAGAGCTTAGAGGGCCTTGTGGCATGTTCAAGGACAGAACCATGATCAAAATCAATTCTTCACCTTCAGAAAAGCTCTCTGGCTCACCTAGCTTCTCTAACATTATCTTCCAACTCACTTTTTCATTCGAGTTCACTGAGCCCCATAATTACCCTCCATTTTGCCACTCACTGAAATATCCAGTGCCATCGAGGCATTTTCTTTGCAAAGGTATCATTTCCGGATGGGGTATTTGCATTTTTTCATTTGCAATCCCAATACACAGTCCAGGACTACATTTCCTGGAGTTCTGTGTCTCACTGAATAAATGCTGCAGAAAAGCCACTCAGCTCAACTTCTCCTTCCAGCCGTCTATCCACTGGAAGGTAAATGAGAGAATTATGGAATACCGAGTTCCAGAGGCATTGAGATAAGTGCTGGTTTCAACAAGACCGACTTTGAGGCTTCAGGCAAGTTGTTAAACTCCTCAGAGTCTCAAAGCCCTATCTGTGAATTCGAGGGTGACAATACCTACCACTCAACATTACTGTGAGAATTTGACATAACATAAGTAGTATAAATCACCCAACACATGACCTGGTCATGTTGGGTGTCAATAAATCTTCATTTCTTTCCTTTAGGAAAGATGGAGGAAGTTTTAATTTCCTTCCCTTTCTCCCTTCTCCCTGTGAAAGTCCCAAAGGCACTAGATGAGTGGGGTCATTTCTGAGCAGCCAAGGGCCAAACACAAAGAAATACTGGGACTACTCTCCATTCCCTAGGCTAACCCAGAAACTGTCTTTGTTATTTGATTGATTCATCTTATATCCTTATGGGATAATAGAAATAAAGCCGCATTTTACAGTTACATTATCAAAGTCAATATCACATTTGGGTTTGTGTTTCTATGGAAGCATTGTGCTTACTACTCAGAAAACTGCATTTAAGCCCAGAAGCCCAGCGGTCTTTGGTAACTGTTCCTCCAAAAGGAAAACTCATCGAGAAGGTGAGTCAGATGGGATAACTTTCAGGACAATCACGAGCAAGGCCAGCATCTGCGAGTCTGAAATATGGGATGTTATGACACTTGGTGAATTACTTCTGACGTACTTAATTATGCAACAACAAGATTTGCAGGAGCATAACCACACAGTTCCCCTGGGTATGCTGCCAGTGCACTCCACAAATGATTAAATATAAAATAAACAACAGCTAACTGTGAATTATGAAGTTGTAATTCCACCAAGGGGGTTCCAGTGATGTCATAAACCACGAGAGCGAAGTTCATGTCACCAAAGGATCCCAGACGGGCTCCAAGCCTGTTACTCAGCAGTGGTCTCTGCTGCAGACACAGCTCCCGAGAAGACCTTCCCCTTGCTTTTGGCCCTTCTCATCTCTGCCATCTCCATTCTTGTTCTCTTCCTCTGAGCTTCCTAAAGTCTGCTGACCGTGCTTTTCCAAATGATGTTTGATGAGTTAAATGGTCTGTCATTTAAGAGGCTATTTCTATCCTTCCCCCTCCCCCTGCACACACACACACTTTGGACAACAATCTATGAATTGCATATACTTCATTAGGAAAAAAAGCTTAATATTTAATAGAAAATCCATTTAGGACAAAAACCTTGGAGCATACCTTAAAAGAAGATATTTCAGATGTAACTTGAGTATGTGCCAATCTAGTACCCCACTAATGGGATAAATTTGTCTTTAAACATGGCAGGGGGGGGCACCTGGGTGGCTCAGTGGGTTAGGGCCTCTGCCTTCAGCTCAGGTCATGATCCCGGGATCTTGGGATCGAGCCACACATTGGGCTCTCTGCTCAGCGGGGAGCCTGCTTCCCTCTCTCTCTCTGCCTGCCTCTCTGCCTACTTGTGATCTCTGTCTGTCAAATAAATAAATAAAATCTTTAAAAAAAAAAAATGGCAAGGGGGAAAAGTTATGCTGAAATTTCAAATAAAACCTTCTCACAGCCAGTATCTGAAAAAGACAGTAAATGCAAACTTAGTGACCCCACCCAAAAGCTACTGAATCAAAATTCTTGGAGTCTTGGAGTCCAGGAATCTGTGTTTTTACAGCTCCCCCCCCCCAGGTGATTCTGATGTGTGCTAATGTTTGGGAGCCACTGGTCTACTAATGGGACCCAAGGTGGAGTCTGGACTTGGCTTTTACTTGGTAATTCAGGACCTTATCCACCCAAGAGTTTCTGCAAGTCCTCGGGGGTGTCCCCACATGACGATGAATAGTTCGTTCAGTCCTTCAGTCACCACGTGATATCCAGCCACCTTTTCCCTCCGTAGTATGAGTTGATGAAGTTATGCTGAACTTATAAACTCGTGCTTTAGAGTTTTGTTTAGAAAACGCTGAGATCCATCCTACTCACTGAATGGTTTTTGATAAAATTCCATGTGCTGGCAAAACAACAACAAAAACAAAAACAACTGGGCTTTTCCAACTGTGCATAAAATAAGTAAGCAGGGGCCCCTGGGTGGCTCAGTCATTAAGTGTCTGCCTTTGGCTCAGGTCATGATCCCAGGGTCCTGGGATCGAACCCCAATCAGGCTTATTACTTGGGGCAGGAAGCCTGTTCTCTCTCTCCCACTCCCCTTGCTTGTGTTCCCTCTTTCACTGTGTCTCTCTCTGTCAAATAAATAAATAAAATCTTAAAAAAAAAAAAAAGGTAAGCAAAATTGCACAAATAGAAAAACTGTGCTTTATCAACCATCAGACAGGAAGGGAAGACTTTGTTAAAAAACAGAGAGAGAGAGATACACAAAATACTGAATCGTAACTTGTAAACGTGGCATACTTTTCATCTGAAAACATACTTAAAACTGAAGTTAAATTGCAAACAATAGTATCTGTGTGATAGACTGCCCTCTCTTTGGTACACGTTTTCTCTTCCAGAATAAGAGCTAAGATAACAATCACCTAAAATTAGTCAGAGTTAGGATTTTTACAACTTTCAGTAATCGCCTTAAATGCCTTTTCCTTTTTTTGCCCCCTCAGGTGAAGCACTTAGAACAGTGCGGGCAGCGAGTGAATGCGCCATGCATTGAGCAGTCAGCAACTGCTTAAGTCATTTACAATAGGAAAGCACCGCCACGCTCTGAAGTATAAAGCCTCCTTCGGTCTGCCCTTCTCTTCAAAACTTTATACACCTGCTGAAGAGAGAAAACCAACGCTTGTAAGGGGAGAGCTGAATGACAGCAGGCTACACAGGCCGGTGGACAGCAGGCAAAAATACATCATTTGATGCCAATCGCTATGAAAGCATGTGGTTTACGTCTACATCTACAGACTTGACAGCATATGAAAATCATCTGGGGTAAAAACGCACGTTTGGGGGAGATTCTGATTTGCTGGGTATGGATGGGGTCCCAGAATCTGCATTTCAAGACATTTCAGTTCATTCTGATGAAGACAAACCAGGCATCACACTTGAAGATCTACAGGATTCGGCCATAAGTTTGGTAGAGAAAGAATCCCATGACCTGTTACTTCTCTTTGTCTGTTGCCTCTAGATCGTTCGACATGAACCACACAGGAGACACAGAGAAGGAGGAAACAAAGTCAAAAGGACCAAAGGAAGGTTTTCCTGCAGGGGGACAGGTTCCTGCTCTCTAAAGGAGAATGGCGATCCAGCTCCTCACACCCCAGTCAGAGACTGTAACCCCGTAAAGCACAGCCAGTGTTTTAGCAAACACACAGGTCCTCCTCCGTGTGTCAGAACTGGTGCTACGACAGGCCGGTTCCTCGTCTCCAGCTCACCACCAAGCAAGCTCAGAGCTCTGCCTCTCTTTGCAGAAAGCTCTTGGCAACTGCCTCTCCGGCCCCACGCAGAGCCACGTGACGGGCTCGTCCAGTCACCTCACCCACAGTGACCCTTTCTCTCCGCATGTACCACAGCTGAGGCGCACCTGTTACCAAAGGATGCCAAGGAGATTCAATCATCAATTGCCTGGCAGCAAAACAGAGAGTCTCGGATGCTTTATGATACAGAAATGTGGTGTGTATATCTTCTAGGTTGACCAGATTTCAAAGCAACACACGGGAGAGCAGGTCACGTATCCGACTGGGGAACAGAATGTTTGTCTTCCTCTGCTGGTTAGGAAAGCCAGGTTGGCACAAGAATGACAACTGTATGCACAATCACAAAGAACATGGCGAGTATTATTCGTGTCTAACTAGACCCCACAGAAGTCTGAGGGGAGTGGTGAACGGTGCTGTCAGACACGACACCACAGAGAAAACCCGGCATGGCTGGTCTCTGGGAGACACAGCGGCTGCGGGAGGGCTGGGGCAAGAGGTCTCGACCCCTGAGGTCCGAAGTCAGTGTCCTATACTCTCCATTAAATTCAGGGTCAGGTTTGGAGGAAGGCACAGTCCGCACTGATAGATGAAGCCAGTGGAAGCATGAAAGGCTGGTGCCATCTCAGAGTTCAAGAAGATTCAGATGACCGGTTCACGCTAATGAGGAGAAGGGTGGCCTGAAGGAGGGGACCACGGGAGAGATCCTCTGAGCCAGACTCCCAGCTCTGCCAGGCACTCATGGTGTGACTTAGATGTGCGTCACTAGAGATCATAAGGCATCAGTTCCTGACTATAGATCAAAAACATCTGTCTACTTAGTCACTTGGTAAGTGACAGGCTTAAAAGCATGTCTTTTGGAGTATGGGAATATTCCTAGTTTTAATGACATTAACATGGCCTCCAACACTGACTGGGAAACCACACTGAATATACATCCGAGCCTGGAGTAAGTGACATTTGTCAGAGACATATCTCAGAGATTCTGGAGGTGGGAGCAGGACAAGAACAGACATGTCCTTGCACGCCTTCAGTGGGACAGAAGTAGGGTGTTCCACTCCTTGTCCACATTACCTCATTATTCCAAGCAACAAACCCGTGTAATAGCTATTAACGTGCCAGGTTTTTAGGTAAGGAAATCAAGACAGAGAGTTATCTAAAGTCAACCAGTAAGTAAATTGTAGAATCATAACTTACCACGGAATTCTGTAAATACAAAGTAAAATGCTTCAAAATCCCTGATGCCTTAAATCTAAATGAAAGATTCTTGCTTTTTGATGGCTGGGGATATATTTATTGAAACACATTCTTACCTTTCAATTTTTGCTTGATAACATAGTTTAGAAAAATCTCCATTTGATTCCTGTGGTGTAATAATAAATTGGCCCTTTATTCCTCAAGTATTTTTGCAAACGCAGTACCCTTTTGGCCTGCTGTGTTCCCTCGAGGAAGACGGGTTTAGCAGTTCCCTGCCCACTTTATAACAAAGACTAGGAGCCAAAGGAAATAAAAGAGATTGTGCAGCATGGTAGTATGTTGTGAAGTGGTGTGCTGGTCTCTCTACTCCTAATTCAGCATTGCTTCACTAGACTATAACGCATCCACAAGAATTTGGTTGACAGCAATGATGATGGGATAAAATGAAAAAAATAAATAAAACAGGATCAGGAAGGAAATACGTGAGTCACCTAACAGTAGGTCCCTAAAACTCTCCAAGCCAGTTTTCTTCTCTGTACAATGAAAATAATTGCACTACCCCCACCTGTTTCTTCGAACTGGTTTTATAAAACACAATAGTGTTGGTAAATGTTCTTAGAGTTTGTGAAGCAGTTTCTTATTTTATGTCACTTCATTACTTATATTATTAATGTTATTAATTCTTTAAGACAAAGTAGGGCATTATTTATACAAGTAATCAGGGAAAAGAATTAAATCCTCTAGCAGTCTGAGTACATATAGTAAGTCAGTTAAAATGATTGACTTTAAGGCCTACCCAGATACAGCTGGAATTTCCTGGCTATTCAAGGTAGCTCTGATTCTCCAAACCAAAAAAATCCAAAACAGAGCAGAAAAAAAGATATTCTTACCACCCTGAGGAAGGAGAATGTCGGGGTGAAAGGGGATAAGAAAGGCATAAATTTAAATAGTGCTCCACATATTCTGAGTAAAAATGATCACACCCAGAAAAATCTCTTCTTCCCTGAGGAAAACAAAGAACAGACTCTTAACAGTCAAGTGTGCGGTGATAGTATGTTCCGTTTCTCTTGTCAGGAGGGATTCAGCCTTTGAAATATGTGTAGCAAAACTGCAGATTTCAGTTTCATGATTAATGAGCTAAATTACATTTTATTTCTTAAATGTGTTGAGGATTCATCCTGTGGTCTTTCCTCAAACTTGAGCAGAGCTGCTGAAGAGCACATCTGGTTACTGGCAAAGAGCTCTCTGGGTGGTTCCCGTTCTTTCTTCCCTCAGAAATAGGCAGTGCAGGGAACTGCAGAAACTTTTATTGGACAAGTGTGGTTTTTTAATCCTTGAAAATTATGATTCTCTGCTCACCCTTCCTATGAGAGAAAGATTAATTTCTAAGATATATCTAATTCATAATTTAAAGATTTTGTTCTATACAATTTTATATCACTAAATAATGCTTTCCCTAAAGAAAATATTTGCATTCATCAGGCAAATATTTTAACATCAACTTGCCTGGGAATGATTTTTGAATACACTTCATAATAACAATTTATATTTTCTCTGCAATTATCACTTTAAATAAGGGTTGTGGCAATGTAGACTTTCATATACTAATAAATGCATTGTATTTTTAGAAGTGCTTCTCCTACCAAAATATTCTACTCTTTAGTGTCACTAGTCTACCTGATCATCACTCTACAAGTTATAAATAAATGTCATTTTCCTTCTCCTTTTCCACAAAAGCATTGTGTAAGTTTTATGACATTAAAAAAGAAAAAAAAACTTATAAAATGAAAAGTCAAGATTCAGAGATCTACGAAAACAGAAAATGTACACTCCCTTAAGACATCTTTCTCCTCAACGGTTTTATGGAGCAGTTCCTTACTAAACCATGTAAAAACTAATTTTTTGAGCAGTAGCTCTCCAACTGTGGTCCTGGAATGTCCTTTAAGTATTATGCAGGCTTTTCCAATTTCAAAAGGAGACATGTGCTCATGTCTAGAGAAGGTTCCCAGCTAGAATAAGCAGAAAAGAAAAAGAAGCTGTTTACTCTGAAGGTCTTTACTGCTGGGAGCCGGCCCACCGGAAGCCGGAACTCTGGGAAATGGGAGTGACGTCACAGCTCCCACAATCCTTGCGGAGCTGTTGTTTGTTGTTTGTATGTGTGTGTAATTTTCTGATGAGAGCAAATGGGTTATATGTTTGTGTATTTTCTTAATTTGTGGTGAAACTCAATCTTTGAAAATGGGATGAAAATTCCTCTGTTAATTTAAGAAAAATCAGTAATGGAGAATGTTAATATAAAAACTGTATAAAAAATATAAAGGAAATATTTTAATACCAAACTACAAACTGCGTCTATTTCGGGGTGGTGAAATATGGGTGATTTTACTTTCCAATTTAAACTTTTTTAATGTAAAATAATACATTTTCTAAAATGAGCATGTATTGCACTTCAGCATTATGCTTATATTAAGAAAAACTACTCATGGCTAGAAATTGCAAAAACAGCAGAACCACACTCTTTAAAAAAGAAGAAGACCTACTTAATTTGCTTACTGCAGCTTTCCTATATATAGTGGGACTATGTCTCTCCCCTACCCGTCCCCTCAAAATCTCTCATCTTAAGAAAATCCTCTAGGTATATTAACAACCATATCATACTTAGAAAATAATTAAGCAATACTTGTAAAAAGCACTGATTATTTCTACAGTAAAGCATCGAGGGAAGGGGTTTGCTTGGTCTAAAAGGAAGCAGTCAAGAAACGTGTCACAAGGAGCAGAACCTTGCAAGGTGGCATGGCTGTGTTTGCAAAGAAGACGTACGGAGCAAGGACGTCTCCTAAGAGAAGTCAGAGCAGCAGAAAGGGGACTAGAGGACATGGGCAAATGTTTTAGCCTAACTTGCATACTAGGGAAAAGTAAGGGAACAGTTCTGGTCTCTGTGTGAATGGGCAGGTTGCTGGGACATGATGGAAATATAGACTATGAAAGGTAATTAAGAAAAAAAAAAAAAAACACCAAACAGGACAAATTTGGTCCTGAGGTATAATAAAATAAAATGAAAACAGAGAGGGAGGTAAACCATGAGAGACTTTTAACTATAGGGAACAACGGAGGGTTGCCCAAGAGAAGGTGAGTGGGGAGGAGGAGGGGGTAACTGGCTGAAGGGCATTAAGGAGGCACTTGATGAAATGAGCACTGGGGTGTTGTATGCAACTGATGATTCATTAAATTCTACCTACCTCTGAAACTAATAATATAGTATATGATAATTAAATTTAAATTTAAAAACTATAAAGCGATTGTGAGTTCTAAAGGAGAGGGCCATGATTTTTTAAAAATATGTTTGTAAAAGAATGTACTCACATGCCCTTTTTTCCTTCAGCAAATTCTCCTTGAGGATCTATTATATCCACCCTGTGCGCCACCTATAGATGGGAGGACAAGCAAGGACTCAGGGAGACCCCGTTAGTTTGGAGGCTGGTAGAGCCATGCAGGAAAGATATTATAGATTTTTAAGAGGAGATGGATTCAGGTGATTTTAGAAGCTAAACTTGTTGAGATTTGGACATGGACTGGGCAGAGGCGGAAAGGAAGGAGTCAGGATGAGTCTGAAATTTCTGAGTTTTGTATCCCCATGTTGTGTTAGAGAAAAACAGGCAAAGCTGTAAGAGGATCCGATTGGGCAAAGGGAGCTCTTGGGTGTCATACTTTGTTGTTTTGGAGTCTGAAGCACTTCTGCCAAGTTCACATGGAAATGTTGAATCGGTGGCGGCACATGGACCTGCAGTCCCAAGGCGGGGCGTGTGGCCGTAACTGGGGGGTCTTCAGTATGCAGGTGGTGAATATTGCTGAAAAGGTGAGCCTAGGGGCGCCTGGGTGGCTCAGTGGGTTAAGCCTCTGCCTTCGGCCCAGGTCATGATCCCAGGGTCCTGGGATGGAGCCCCGCATCGGGCTCTCTCCTTGGCGGGGAGCCTGCTTCTCCCTCTCTCTCTCTGCCTGCCTCTCTGCCTACTTGTGACCTCTCTGTCTCTCTCTGTCAAATAAACAAATAAAATCTTTAAAAAA